>NC_050529.1:19970215-19970470 GCF_002922805.2 Oryzias melastigma | reverse complement strand
GCCCCCGCTGGGACTGAAACCAGTGGCCACCGTGCAGCCCTGATCATTTATTTTATAACAAATAAATGCAAGAAAAGCCAAAAAAAATATGGATGGAAGAGAACCTATGAGAGTGTTAATGCTTCTGTGCTCTCAGATTAACAGGAGAACTCCTCTACATGGGGGGGTCTCATACTGTTAGGCGAACAGAAAAAGGAGCAGAAGTAGGTCCCCAAATTGACTACATTTGCCCCCTTTATTGCCCCATCAGGGCTG
>NC_050529.1:19968071-19968753 GCF_002922805.2 Oryzias melastigma | reverse complement strand
ATTGTGAGAGCAGTGCACATTTTATCAGCAAAGCAAAAAATAAAATAAAAAACCTGCAAAGAGCAAGTTGAAGCAATGACCATGGAAATTAAGGTTATTCTTGTAAAAATGTGGCCAATTTGGACTTTTAGGGAGGATTTAATCTTGCAGGGAAGTCCTTCTACTTTCTCATTGGGTCATAAATAAAACTAAGAGGAGTCAGATCAGTTCACTAAGGAACCACTAGGGTGTTTACTACACAAGTCATCTACAAGCATGTCTGTTAAATCCAGAGATACACTTCACAGATAGAGAAAAAACAAACTTACAGTTTGGCTCTACAGACAAATATCCAGATGAGACTTTATGTTTGAACTTTATAATAGTTTTAATGATCAAAACTGGATTCCAATAGAGGTAAAGTCTCTTGGGTGATATTGAATGTTATTTTATTGGTGTGAAGTTCCTTGGTGGTAAACCGATCCATTTCCAGACCTGGTAGAACCAGGTTTCTAAATGACCAGTGGGATGCTGGACCTCAAGGCCACAAGTCTATCATGATCTATCTTAGTGCTCTTGTTTTTTCTAACAATTGACAATTGTCTGTCTCCAAAACAGAGACAGTCACAAAGCTCAAGACTCAGATTAGTCTGACACCAATTAAAAAAAAAAAAAAAGTCACATGACCTCCTGTACAAAAAGG
>NC_050529.1:19941362-19964323 GCF_002922805.2 Oryzias melastigma | reverse complement strand
CATACCTCCCTCGTCAGCCTGTTTGTCTGGTAAGGACGTTTGTGTGGGGGGGTTAATTCCGATGTTTGTTTACAGCAGACGTCACAGGCCTCTGCGACTCTCCATCGCAGACGTGTGCGCAGACGCAGAGCAGCTGGGGAGCCGTCTTCCCTCCATCCTCCCTTTCATTTCTTGGTTAATAATCCCACTAAAGCCTTCTTCACACACGCCTTGTTTGACATTAATTATGTTTCATCTGCATTTTGGGACAGAAACCTGATGAAAATTGAAACCCGAGCTCATCATTCATGCGTTTTTTTTAGAAAACCGTTCAACCGCTTATTTTATTTCATTTGAAGAAGGAGTTTTGAATTTAACTGTTTTGTGGATGATTCTTGTCCACAAAAGAGAACATCAGTTCAAAGCTCCATTACAAAGGTGGTAAAGTCCTGGTATGTTTAGAACAACCCTTTGTAGCAAAGAGGCATTTTGTGGTCGACACAACCCCAAACGTGTCAGCAGGTTGAGGGAGGAATGTGAAAATCACAGTTCTCCTCACTTCTGAATGTAGATGTTTCTGTGGCTTTTCCTCCATCAGCCTGACAGAGAACTCATCTGTGTGTTCTTTGTTTCCTTCGTGGACTCAGAAGCGTTTCTGAGACGTAAACGGGGATCATTCTCTTTCCGCTTTTGTGTATTTGTGCTTAGATTTCCCAAAGTTCCTGACAAGGTTTTCTGTAGATTTTATGACTCTAAGTGCTTCATTAAAGGAGTCCGGTCTACAAAGAAGAGCAGCGCTCCTCTCTTCCGGGTCAGGGTTTCACTGTCAGCCCACCTGTGAGTGGCTTGTTGATCCGGAGCACGTCTGGGGGTCCCTCCCGGACGCCGGGGATCCCCCCTCCTTCTGGCTGCCAACGGAGGACGAGTCTGAGCAGCTACTGTGAACTGAGGGGGAAGGAAAGAGTGGAGGTTCATGGGTAAACTCTGAATCAGATCAAAAAGCAGCATTTGATGAGGCTTTAAAACAAAGAGAAACAGAAAAAAAGGGAGGTGGGGGGGTCACACATCAGTGGATTTCTTTCAGCAAGTTCATTCATGCACTGAAGTCCTCTCAATGAGACACCTGGTGGACAATGTGTGCATTACAGCACCATCCGGAATATTCTTGGATATGAATTTTGGAGCTCAAAGATTTTTTTTTTCTTTTTTAATTGCATTGTGAAAGCAGTGCCCATTTTATCAGCAAAGCAAAAAAGAAAATAAAAAGCCTGCAAAGAGCAAGTTGAAGCAATGACCATGGAAATTAAGTTGTAAAAATGTGGCCAATTTGGACTTTTAGGGAGGATTTAATCTTGCAGGGAAGTCCTTCTACTTTCTCATTGGCTCATAAATAAAACTAAGTGGAGCCAGATCAGTTCACTAAGGAACCACTAGGGTGTTTACTACACAAGTCATCTACAAGCATGTCTGTTAAATCCAGAAATACGCTTCACAGATAGAGAAAAACAAACTTACAGTTTGGGTCTACAGACAAATATCCAGATGAGACTTCATGTTTGAACTTTATAATAGTTTTAATGATCAAAATTGGATTCCAATAGAGGTAAAGTCTCTTGGGTGATATGTAACCACTGAATGTTATTTTATTGGTTTGAAGTTCCTTGGTGGTAAACCAATCCATTTCCAGACCTGGTAGAACCAGGTTTCTGATTGACCAGCGGGAAGCTGGACCTCAAGGCCACAAGTCTAACATGATCTATCTTAGTGCTCTTGTTGTCCGTCTCCAAAACAGAGACGGCCACAAAGCTAAAGACTCAGATTAGTCTGACACCAATTAAAAAACCAACAAAAAAAAGAATTCACATGACCTCCTGTACAAAAAGGAGATCATGTGATCAAATAGATCCTCCACATTTTGGCTTGGTGAGCCCCATGTTAGCAGCTGACACACACACACCTGTATGCATTTGTTCATGCACCAACACACACTTTCACTGATACACCTGCATGCATGCACTATACACACACCTATATTCATGTCAAAACATTCTCATCCCCAAGTCATCACATATTGACGTTTGGTTAAGGACCCCTCTGCGTCACTTTTTGACGTTTTGGGTATCTCAACTCGTTGTTTGACGTGCTAGTGTCTAAAATCAAGGGACTGCAATGCTACACGGTACTGGACGCGGACTGGTGCTCGGGACACGTCCAGTACCAGTAACCAGACTCAGTACCAGGACTCTTACCCTAACCAGGTATCTGTTCACGCCTGGTACCATATCTGGTTCGGGTCCGGTACTCTGTCTCGTACCACGTCCGGTGCCAGGTTAGGGTAACAATACCAGGTTTGGGTACCAGTGCGCTCTGCGTTACTATACTGGACCTGTTCCAGTTAACGGCCCGGAGGTTGGGGAACCGTAATTTAATGGGAACAGCCAACACGTGAAAAAATGATGACTTGGGGACCCGCATAACGGCAAAAAGTGACGCGGAGGGGTCCTTAACCAAACGTCAGTATGTGACAAGTTGGGAGTGAGAATGTGTTGTTCATGCAAGTGTGAGCACACAGCTAAACACTGACACATGCACACACACTTACAGAAACTGTCTCTAAGGCATCTCAGCTTCATCTAATAAACAAATAACTAATGAAGCATTTAAGGTCAGTTTTGATTTTTTTGGCAAGACTAAAGAAAAGCAAATAAGTAAAAATAATTCAATCATATTTCTATTAACTTCTAAAATCTAAATAAATCCAGAGAAACTCCTTAAGCTACACAAAAATGTAAATGCTTTTCTTTAAAGATTAATGCATCAAAATCATCTAGATATTGTTATAAAAATAAAATAAGAGGTTGAGTAAAACATCCCTCAGGTATTTCTTTTTTGATCCAGATTTTAGACTTTCTGCGGCTCTCTAGAGATATTCTATGAAGACCAATAGAAATGGTAAATTCCGTATACTTATATAGCACTTTTCTAGCTTCCTTTAAAGCCTAAAGCGCTTTACAGACACAGTTCCATTCACACACACATATTCACACACTGCTGAACAAGGTTGAAGGTAGAAACCAAACCTGCAATCCTCCAATCAGGAGTCAGATTGAGCTCAGATCAAACATCAGCATCAGCAGTGCTGTAAGAGCCAGTGTTTGTAATGTTCAAACAATATCTTTTTTCTCAAATCCTTATTTGTTTTTTAAACTTCACAGTAAAGCTCCATTTTTAGAGCATAAGGTCATAAATTAGACATAATAATTCTTCATCTCAACATGAGATTCTCTTCATCCACACATCTGTTGTGATAAAAATGATGCTGGATTCATGATGCGTCCCTGATTAAGATGAAAAAAAAATGACATATGTTCAAGGTTTTTTTTCTTTTTACCTTAAAAATTATTCAGTCAATCAATGCAGATGCACGTCTGTTTATAGTTAAAGGACAAAGTGTGGGAGGAAAAAAATGTCTTCTTCAGCTTCACTGATCTTCTTCGCCTGATCTTTTCTCTTCAGCGCGCTTACCTCTGTCGCTGAGGCTGCAGGCGGAGTCCAGCTCTGACGCTGCGCTTCCTGTAGCGTCCAGCAGAAGTTTACTGGAGATTCCCATGCACAGAGACTCCTTCAGGCACAGCTCTGAGGAGAAACCGATAAATCAAACGCTTTGATCAGACTTGATCAAACACCAGCCCTCATTTCGACACACTCAGAGGTGTCTGTGTCTTCATGTTTTCAGACGGATTTTTCATTCCATTAACCTTGTAATGCACTACATGATTTATGTCATATTGTAATGGGGATAAGTCCAGCTCACAACCACCCCACATATGGAAGTCATTGAGTGAAATCTCACCTCCAACTGATAGTAATACTCTTCAGTACTTTGTTACAGTGATAGTAATAGATTACTCAGAGGCCCGGCTGTGGTGGTGAGGATGCCTTCTTCACCTGTGTTGTTGATGGCGTGCGTCCACAGCAGGTGGGCGATGTCGTGAGCCCAGCCCGCCCTGTCTTCCCTGTCCCGCGCCTGAAGCGTGATGCTGGCTTTGGACCGCGGCGCCTGTCGGACCCAAACTTCAAACTTCAGTCCATCGTCTCCCACGCTCTGAGTCAGACCCATCTCACCCGTCTGCAGGGAGGGAACAAAGGGGTCAGGTTAGTAAGCTAGCTAGGGGTCAGGGTTCATGCGGCTTACCCAAATATATCAGAGTTAATGTGTGTATCTTAACGGGTGGATCTCAATAGGTGTGTGTGTATAGATGTGTGTGCATATTTGCATATCTGTATGTAGGTCTGTGTTTGGATATATGTTGGTGTGTGTTTGGATATATGTGTGTGCATGTATGTGTGTTTGGATATACATGTGTGTGTTTGGATCTACGTGTGTGTGTGTTTGGATATATGTTTGGGTGTGTTTGGATATATGTGTGCATGTATGTGTATGTATGTCTGCTTGGATATTTGTGTGTGTGGGGGTGTACATGTATGTTTGTGCATGTGTGTATACCTTGATGCTGTGCTTGTAGCTGTAGGCGGAGCGTCCTGCAGTTGGACTCTTCTGTTTGGTGAAGATCAGAAAGTTCTGGTACAGGAAAACGTTCCTGACGCCCGCACGCTTCCTCCGGACCCCCCCACAGGCTGTAAGCTCGCCCTGCCGGACCAGCTCGCCCCGTTCTGCCACTGGGATCTGAAACCACAGACACACACATGCTTCAGGATCTCCATGCTGAAGGTTGATCCACATCTCGTGAGTGAGTCCTAAAGCCATGAAAAGACCAGAACAGGAACCGTGATTGAAGCAGAACTCTGAGCAGCCGTAGAGGT
Organism: Oryzias melastigma; assembly: GCF_002922805.2. Taxonomy (NCBI): domain Eukaryota; kingdom Metazoa; phylum Chordata; class Actinopteri; order Beloniformes; family Adrianichthyidae; genus Oryzias; species Oryzias melastigma. The sequence goes on along the minus strand of NC_050529.1, from coordinate 19,959,520 downwards.
CTGCATAGGGCAGCTCATGAATAAGTGATCTGACTGCAGCCTTCGTTTTACAGGACTAAACCAAGCCTCTGCCCCCCTCCACTGCTGAAATGCTCAGCTTAGAGTTACAAAGACATTTCGTCTGCGAGGACTGAAAGGCCTTATTCATAATTCAATAAAGGAAAGGACAAAGCCGTATTATTATTTCAGTGCCTTCCATAGTGACACACTCCCACTTCACTCGGATGCTTTTTCTCCTGGATCTTGGCTCTAATTAGCCGGCTGAGTCATGCCTTTTGTAAAAATGGGACTTTATTGTTCATGTCAATTACAGGGTTGAGATGTAGCGATGCTGCTGCGGAACGGCACCCCCACACTCCGAAAAGTCAAAAATACACGGAGTGGCTTCAGGACAAGGATCGCACGGATCCACGGACACAACTTTATTTATAAAACCGTGGGGAAACGGAGGTCATCATGAAAGTGATGCTGAACACCCACAGATACGCCCACTCCTGCCCGCATCCACACACCGCTTCCTGCTTTGAAGTGGGTCAGTGCAAGTGTGTGTGCTCAGCCACTTTACCCACAGTGTGTGTATGTGTGTGTGAGGGGGAGTTTTTAGATTTGTCATGACTCACTTTTGTCTTTTTAAAGTTTATTTTTGGAGTTGTCCATTTCAATCTTTCTCTGTCCAAACTGAACATTTGTTTTAAAAGCTGTATACTGTTCACACCACCACAAATGTCTGGGAGTAGTCAGATAAAAGAGTAATCAAATAACTGAGATAATTGTTGGAGTATAAGTCACATTTTTTTTGGATAGTTTGGCCGGGAGTGCAACTTATACTCAGGAGCAACTTATATGGTATCCATCCAGCCATTCATCTTCTGCCGTTCATCCAGGACTGGGTCATGGGGGCAGTAGTCTAAGCAAAGATGTCCAGACTTCTCTCTCCCCAGCCCCTTCCACTCGCTCCACTGGGGGAACACTGAGACGTTCCAAAGCAAGCCAAGAGACATAATTAAATAAAAATAGGAGAGGGACATGGTTGAAAGCAAGATGGCACCCAAACTGATCATTAGCCGAGAGCGGAAAAATCACAGCTGTTGCCAGAAGATAAATATTTGTATCAATTCTAGAAGATTCCTAACCCTAACCATGACCCTTACCAGAAGCCTAACCGTAACCCTTACACTAACCCTAAGCCTTACCCTAACCTTCACTATAACCTGGTTCCTGTGTTTTTCACGCTCTTCCCTGGAAAAGTGAACTTGGATCGAGGACTTTCTGCGTTATCTTCGGGCCGTGTTGTTTTCTGCGGCCAGGTCCTCTTGACTATTAGAGAAAAGCGCCTAGTAACAAACACTTGTTAGACCTGGTGTCAGGAGTCAGACCTCTATCCCCCGTTTTGTGAAAGTCTATCTTTAAAAACAAAAGAACTGAACCAAAAGTCGTGAAACCGTGAAAAGACTCCCTGCTCTTTTAGTATTGGGGCCTTTTCACCACAGGCAGCATTTTTGTCCTCTCGTCTTATCCAGCTCCTCCATTAATCGTTCATTTTTCCTGGGCTTCTTGTGTTTCTTCTTTTGATATTGCATCAGTTGGCATTCCACCATCTCACACCAGAACCTTCCTCAGCTGTTTGCTCACGATCACAAGGTCCACTTGTCCATCTGACGGCTGTCCCACAGGATAGGCTGTTCTTTCTCCCAGGCTGTGTCATCTTCTCAGTCGTGGGTCTTCGTTCTCCTGGCTGTTAGGATCTCCATCCCTGCAGGGATGTTCTGCATCGTCGTCTCTGTTTCTTCAGCCTAGACTGTTGAAGTTATTAGCAGGATATTCCTAAATAAGCCACTTGAGGAGCTTCTCCTCCATGTTGTATCGGCTCTGCCTTCTTCGTGATATGTAGGTGGATCTTGTGTTGTAAGAATAAACTCCACATAGCTCAGCTTCACATGAAAGGCAGGAACTGTAACCACTGTTTCCTCCAGCCACTTCAAAAAAATCTGACTTTTGGTGTGAATGCATGAATGAGTCTCTTTGTCTCCTATGAATGGTTTTCATTATTGTATTTTTCCTAAAAAGCATTCTTTATGCCTAAACGTTTGTTATGGTCAACATGAAGGAGACAGCATCGGACATTGAACTAGATGATGATGCTTTCCTTCACTTTCAGTCAATTTTCATCAAAAGTGACAGACAAAAAAAGAATTTGTGTGATACAAAACGACCCCCTCGGCACACTGCCACTCCGTCTAAGAAAGGAAAGTGGGACGGGCGTTCTCACCGGACACCCAACGATGAGGTCACTAGCCCTGAGGTCCTCGCCGTGCCGCTGGGCATGTCTGAGGACGGAGAGGGCGGAGTCTGAAGCCGGGTTAAGGCCCCCCAGTTCATTCAATGCCTCACAGTACTGATCCAGCCGCTGGATGGGGGCCTGAAGACATTGGGGAAAGGAGAGGGGAGGGAGGGAGGAGGCCTGGGGGAGTTTGGACTGAGGAGAAAAAGCAAAGAAGTCAGTTCTTGGAGGTGCAGCGACTTAACAAAACAACTGAGCATAGACCCCTTCCTTCAATTACCCCTCAGTTGTCAACCTGGGTACCCCCCCCCAAATAAAAAAGTATAGTTTTTTTCCTTTTTAATAAACATTAGATCTGTTCCGTCTGAGGATCTGAGTGGGATGTTGCGGAAAATTAGAATTTCTAATATCAAGAATGCAAATTCACATTTTAGAGTTTATTCTTAAATTTCACTTTTTTGAAACTTTCTACTGAAGCAAAATCTGATTTTTAATCCTAATCTGGATAAATATCAGCAAATGAAATAATTTTTTGCCTTATTTTAATAATTTCCTACTGTTTTTTTTGTTTTCTGTCCATCACTGTAAAGCTAAAAAAAAACTAAAGATGAAGTGTCAAGAGCTGCAGTGATGAGAAGATGCTGCCCCCTAGTGGATGTTAATGAAACAACAGTATTTTTTCTCTACAGAATCAAAGCGCTCAGATATTCTCATCTCATCCTGCTGCTGCCGGTGTCTTAGTTTTAGTTAATTGTAGCTCCAGAGCTCCAATTACTCACGCTGTAATCTTCCTTTAATTTGTGGACTTTATTGAGCTACAATTAGCTTTACTGTCTACACTTCATTTATAATTACGGAATAATTGTCCTGCGTTCGTGGTGCATCAACAAAGCACGTGACCTCACAGGTTCACTGACACCGAGCTCAGATGTAAGAAAAGAAGCGACGTGTTTTGTTTCCATTTGCTGAAATGAACAGAGATGCTAAACGAGTTTTGATCAGACACAGAGGACCACCAGAAGCACAAAGGGTCTTACCTTGAAAAAGTCAGCGGCCTGCGAGACCAGAGGGGAGTCCGACTCTGGTTTGGACCTGATGTAGTGGGAATACTGGAGAAAGTGGTCTCGCTGTGAAGATACGATGAAAGGGAAAACTTTTTGATACCTTTTTATCTGCATTTAAATTCTTCAGCTAACTCAAGATTCAAGGTTAGTTAGAAGCTAAAGCTAGAAGCTTTTCAGGAGTTCAAGTGGAAGACCCAAATTATAAAGTATGTAATTTATGTGCCTTAAATTGAATGGGTTTATAGGCAGAAACGTCTGTAGTAAGTGGATAAAGAAACTCACAAATTTGCTGAAGCAGTCCTGCTGCAGGAGACTCTGCACCAGAGCGCCCTCCATGGCGGGGAGCAGACTCTGCGAGTGAAAGGTACTGAGACTGCTCCAGTTGGAGAACAGCGACTCCCCTTTCCCCCTCAGAGAGGTGGGGGTGTCTGAGAGCTCCAGCAGAGGCAGGTAAGTCTCCTCCACCCCCTTCAGGACAGCCACATACTGCCTCTCAGAGCTCAGCATCCTACACCACAGCAGGTACGGCTTACTGCAGAGGAGAGCGAGACGAGAAGATCAGGGACTCTACTCAAAAAACTAATACAGTCAAGAGAAGGAGAGCTGGAACTGCAAGGAAAGACAACCAAAATTTAGCATATTGAATAAAAAATATTCTGAGAATTGTTCTGAGAATAGTTTGAAAAAATTCAGACACAAAACTCTTCCAAAAAATGTTCACATAACATTTGTCGTATCAGACTGCCAACAGAGACATCAACCATCCATTCATCCATTTTTTAGTCCATCCATCCATTAATCCTTATGTCCGTCTATCCATTCATACATTCATTCATCTTCATATTCATCCATTTTTTTATCAATCCATCCATCCATCCATTTTACCATCTTTGTATCCATCCATCCATCCATTTTACCATCTTTGTATCCATCCATTCTAATATCCATCCATTTTCTACCTGTCCATCAGTCTGTCCGTCCATCCATCCATCCATCCATCCATTAATCCATATGTGAGTCTATCCATCTATTCACCTGTCCATCCATCCATCATTATGTCGGTCTATACATTCATACATTTATCCATCTTCATATCCAACCATCTTTGTATGAATCCATCCTAATATCATCCTAATATCTATCCACCAGTCTGTCCATCCATCCATCCATTCATTAATCCTTATGTCCATCCATCCATCCGTCCATCCATCCATCCATTCATTAATCCTTATGTCCATCCATCCATCCGTCCATCCATCCATCCATCCATCCATCCATCCATCCATCCATCTGCCATGTGCCATCCATTCATTTTTAATCTATTATCCTTTCATTTTTGAATCCATCATCCATTCATCTATCTATCCATCTTTGTGTTCTACCATCCATCAATCCAGAGACCTAGTCACACTCATTCTCCTTCTACTTTCTCAAGTTCAAACCGACCACCTCTTTGTTTTTCCAACATAAATACTCAGTCCAGAAATCTTTAGGGCCCCAGCTCACTTCCCTCAATCCCCTCACCACCACCCCTAAAGCTCCCTCAGGGTATGACAGGGTTCAAGGCTTTACTGCAAAGAAGAAAAACAAAAAGTTGACCTCACCTCTGAGCAGAACTCCCTTTATCTGCCCCTGCGTCTCTGTCTGCCCTCCCCAGCAGGACGTGCTGCCTGGGTGACCCTGTGTGGTCCACCACCTCCTTGCTGCTGACCTCCACCCCTCGGATAAGAACTCCTCCTCCTCCTCTCCCACTGCCCCAGTCAGGGACAGCTGCCGCCATGCTGGTGGTTATGACCGGGTCAGCCAGGGCTCGTCTCCCCAGCCAAGACATGGGGGAGCTGCGAGACGCCCCACCTGCTGGGGACTCCACAGATTTGGGGGTAGCTGCGCCTTTACGAGGAGCCAGAAGAGCCTGGAGGTCAAAGCTCGGGTGGCGCTTTCTGGGTGGCTTTGGAGGGAGGGGGGCCTCTGGAGGCTAAAATATTAGAAAAAAATGAGAATAAGTTATATTTCAGACGAGATGTGTCGCATGTTTAAGCTTCAGTTTCTGCCAGGAAACTGGGGAATCTAAAGATATGTTTACCCTGCCCTCTGCAATGAGTTCAAGTGATCACATCCAATGAAAAGTGTATGTAAACGCACACATATATGTGTGTTTTGGGCTTCCATGTTCAATCAGTGCATTGTTAAATCAGGTCAAATCTTGACCAATCAGAGACTTGGATTTGATAGTGACGTATGGACGGCATCTAATTTAATTCATTACAATTATATTCCTTTAAAAATTGATCCTGGTAGAGAAATTGTTAATTGAGGTTTGTGCCTAGTCAGAATTATACAACACCAAATCTATCACTAATAGTGGCTCTGCTCTGGCGCCAACCTTCCACCAGAGGCAAGGAGGGGTTCAGTGTCTTGCCCAAGGACACTTCGTCACATAGGCGTGCAAGGCAGGAATCAAACCCACAATTTTCCGATCAGGGGTCAACCGCCCTACCGCTGCTCCACAGTCGCCCCCATTTAGAATGACTTCTAACATAACAGGATAAAACAACTAAGAGTAAAACAGACAGACAACAAATCACATTGACAAAAACCCACATTTAAACCCCAATCCGCCCAGACAGGAAAAGGGAATGATATCCCACAATTCCTTGCACTGCCAAATCTGACAGCAGGCCCAATGTGTCTGTGACCATCACTACAAAATAACTCCAAATCCCATCATACAGCGCATCAGCTGCCTTACCACATGCCAGTGTTGCCAGAATAGGTGATTTTCTATGTAATACATAATCTTGACAGGATATTTTTTACAGAGAACAAAATCTTTTGGGATATTCATAAGCTTAATTATTTATATAAAATTACATACAAGTAAAGACATGTGAGGGTTTTGTCTGTTAACATGTATTTTATTTCTAACTTGTATAATTTTGACTGAACCAATTCTTATAGAGTAAAATATTGAAAGTTATTTAAGGTTTAAGTTGAATTATTCGGGAATAATATTCCTCTCTGTTTTTATTCATATTTTTATTTTTATGTCTTTAAAGTTGAAAAGTTTTAACAGATTAGTGTGTTCAATAAATGTTGTCCGGCCCCTGACCTAAGGTGTGTTTTGGATTTTGGCCATCTGTGCGATAGAGTTTGACACCCCTGACGTGGAGCATCTATGAAGGTTCTAAGTTAGGCCGAGGACTGGAACCAGTTTCAAATCTGTGCATGTGATCTTCTACTCCAGAAAGTCTTATAAAATTGTTTTAAATTAGCAAAACAAATGGAAATCTTAATGCTATGTTGACACTGGGCATGTGACATCCGTTCAAGAAAAGCAGGTTTTTAAACAAATTCAGTTCTCAAATGGTTGGCACTTGTGTGAATTAAAGAGAGCAACATCCATACGTCACTAACATATCTGAGCTCCGGATAGGTCAAAATTCAACCGGTTTAACTTTTAATAAATGCTCAATGGTCGCAGCTGTCTTTAGAAATGGGCGCGGCTACGTGTGAAAACAAAAATTTTGAAAGTGGAAGCCCAACACAGGCATACACACATAGACATCCTCCACCGGATACATCAATCTTTAAAGTGTAACCAAACAGGGGACTTGGATTCTGACTCCACCCACAGCCGAAATTTGAAAATCCAGTCAGAGGGGTGGGGCTTGGACTTAAACAATTTTATTTTAAATGTAGTAGCTTAAAGACTTCGATAACCTTGACTTGACCCGGCTGGTTCTGTCTCATGGACCGCCTCAAACTCACACTCTTTTTTGCAGGATTGAGAAGGTTCTGTAGGAACTTCCCGCCCCCGGCCCCGCCTCCGTTCCCTCCTCCGGCAGTGTCTTTCTTGCTCCCTTTCTCGTCTCCTATCTTCAGAGTGGAGCAGGTCTGCGGTCTGAACAGAGACGCCAGGGAGCCCCACGACTGCAATCCCCCGTCGCCTCCTCCGGCCCCCAGCCCCCATTCGCTCTCGGAGTCGGGGCCCAACAGGTCCCATTGGCTGGGGAGGGAGGGGGTTTTGGGCTTCCCCTGGCCCTGCGTCCTCTCAGACTGAAGGAACCGGGGTTTGACCTGAGCAACAGTCCGCTGGTAACGCTCCACCGTCTGAGTCCAGAGGTCCATGAGGGGCCCGCCCCCCAGCTCCATGGCCAAAGAGCGAGCATCCTGAAAACGTGAGGGGGGGATGGGAGGGAGGGAGGAGAGAGGGCAGGAGGTGGAGGCGGAGGAGACTGCATCACACCACTGGGTGGCCTGCAAAGGAGAGGAGAGGTCAGTATAGTAGAGAAGAGGAGGGGCTTACTTCAGGAGTCCCGCCTCACCTCGGTCAGGGTGGACAGCAGCCTCTGCGTGTGGTCCAGAGTGGTCCAGCAGTCGGACAAACAGTGCGACATGTCTCTCAGCTTCTCCCTGACAGGAGGAAGTCGGATCTGCACTTGGCTGAGCCCGGCCCAGTTCAGATGGTTCCAGCCCTCCAAGTCACTGAGAACGGCCAGAGTCTCACTGTGCAGCTCCTGAAAGGGCGAGAAGGTCCAAAGTGAAGCTATGTACTGCTTTCTGGTGGATCACTGTCTGTTCAAGCTGAAACCAGATGAGCAATTTCTATTACAGCAACTCTTTATTACATTCGAATGGAGCTGTGAAAGAAAAAAAGTAGAACAAGATTCACCGGATTTGCACAGCTTTGACATTTCAAGCCTTTTCCAACTGTGAGTAAATGTACAAGCATCAAATAGTGACAGTCCAGTCTGAACACAGTATGCTAAAAACGTGTTCCACATTCAGCTCACTCTTGAACATGCATCACCTGCTCGGTGTGTACGTAGCAAAACACTAATAGTTTGAAATTAATCCGAACAGAAAGAACTGCCTTCCTTTCGGCCTCTGCAGCCAAAAAGGGAGAAACTTTCAACCAAACAGTGCAGCACATTTTTGAAGAGCTCGAAGTAAAAACAGCTGCTCCACTTCCTGAGGCCTCCGTGTTTATCTTTGCATCCGGAACAATTTTCCCGACAATTGAAGCTTAAATTTGCCTGATCAACGTTCAAAAACACAAACTTTTGCTCCCAGCGAGCACTTCACTTCAACACCACCTCATGACAAAATAAACCATTTTAGAACTTTTTTATGGCTTTGTCCTGATTTTTTTTTCTTTGTTTCAGCAGCAGTGAAGTCACTGACAGATAGAGAGAATTCACAGGAAGTGAGAACGAAAGTGTTTCTGTGATCACAGATGGAAGGCTTCTGCCTGACAGGTTGAACTCACATTGACGGATTCTCTGAAGGTCCTGAACTTCTGCTGTTTGAGCGACAGTCTGCTGAGGGACAGAGGGGGATCTCTGTAGTCCTCCAGCTGCAACTGCACTTCTTCAATCTCCTTATCGCACTGTGGGTTGGAGGCCAGGCCACACATAAACAGAAGACAGAGAGAAAGAGATAAGGAGAAACTGACTTCAACAACACTAGAAATTACCAAGGAGATGAAAAGAACGTGCCGTAAATTTACAGAGGAACATCTTAAAATGAAAATAATAGAGATTTTGGGAATTTTTACTCAAAGAAATGACAATAAACGAAAGCAAAAGGAACTAAACACCCTTCAAAGATCTTTAAAAATGCAGACCTTTTCCAGTTTGTCCACCAGTCTTGCCAGTTGTCCCAGTGCTTCCAGATTGCCTCCTCTCTGGTTGGACACCTGAACCAGCTGATGCAGAGCGTGGTCCACGCTGTCGTACAGCTGGGAGGCGGCGGCCAGAGCGGCCCTATGGGAAAACCAGAGGCAGATGAAGAAGTTCATCTTGTCAGCAGATATTTCTGCTCTGTTCCCTGTGAATAAAGAGTTGTTTGAATAAGAACATTTTATTAGAAATAGATTCATTGTTTCAGACCTCTTTAACTCAACAATTTCCTTTGCTGGTGACTCACAAACAAAAACTTATTTTAAATTTATGCTTGAAAGTATAGTTTTATTGGGTAGATGTTCTTTGGTTTTGTTCTAGCAGGACGTCATGAAGCAGGAAGTGAAGCAAAAATGTCCGTCCTGGTAGAGGATCCCTCCTTCATGTAGACATCCCATAACATTTTAACAGCATTTCTTTACCATTTAAATGCTTCTCAAAATGTCTTGAAAATGATTCTGTCCAAAAGAGGACCAGTGTTGTTTGACGGTTGTTTTTCCCTGAGTAAGGATTTAAAAATAAAAGTTAAAAACAACCGCTGTAGAGGCTCCCCATGTTATTGTTCGCCCAGGGCCCCCAAACTGATAAGTCCGCCCCTGATAATACTAATAGTTTGATTCGGTGGTTTAGGTGTAATGTTTAATGTAGAGATTTTAGTACAAAAATCAAACTAAAGTGTCTGAAAATCTGAAAGTCTCTGAACAGTTCAGATCAGAGCTGGTTTTAAAAAAAACTTATAAAATAAATGGAGATGATTTTGCATGATTATGTAAAATGATTTCTGTGAAAGAAAAAATGAAAACTGACTCAAAAACACAGGGGAGACGTGCAAACAGCCAAGATTATGCTTAAGCGCTAAATCCTGACCACAACAGCGACTCTAACAAATGCTCCACCAGCTGGAGCGCTGTGATGGCTGAGCAGTAAAGCCGCCGTGTGCGTCTGAGCGTGTGCAGGAGGCAGCGTCTGCCAGCTGCAGACCTCAGGCGGGCATTTCTGGAGAGGGAAGAGAGAAGCTGTGGGGCTTTCCCCGCTTCCTGCATGACTCTGCAGTTTCCACGTGTCTGCTCTGTGATTGGTTCATTTAAACACTGAGTCAGCATTTTCATTGTTTTTTTCCACCGAGAGGAATTGTAGTAGGTGGAGACTGTTTTGATCTCCCTCCACAAGAATGTGAATCATCCATGTTTTATGACTGAAGCTAACTTTAGTAATCAGATTACTTCTTGTTATTTGTTAATTGTCTTCACATTTTGAACAGTAATACACCACAAGGAGGGATAGAGGTTACATTTATTTGCCAAAAAATGATGAAACTTTTTTTAAGGAGCCATACCATGATTTTTTAAAGCCTTTCAGAGTGAACTATATCAATATATATGATCATATATTACCTTTGGAACACTGAAAAACAAATTGCTTATGAAAAATTAGTTATTTTTCGTTCGTTTTTTCCTACCCGGACATAAAACGACTTGATTCCTGAAGCTCCGCCTGCCGCTGTGTGTGGCTGCCGCCCATTTCATGACATCATCTTAAAGTCTTTCTTTCTTTGTTTCTCCCACAAAAATAAACAGTATCCAACTTTCTTCAAAGATGGACACACAACCATATATCTGCCTTTAGTCGCCTTGGCCATTGCTACACTGGTTCACAACATAAATACACTTATAGGCTGGACTGTGCCCGACAGGGGGGAGGAGTCTAAAAGGAGCGACGCGTCAAGTACAAAAACCTGCTTGAATTTGTTGAAGACAGGAAAGAATTGGAAGATTTACGGTATTCTGCATCAAAAATTAGTTTTTTGCTGATCACTGCTAGCTCAATGGAGAAATTGAGTGTTGGTGTTAGACTGGGGACGGTGCTGGTAGAGCAGACTCTCCCTGGAGGGGATGGTTTGGATTGATCTTACATCAGCACGTTTCCAACCGCTCGTTTTTGTGGGTATGGGAGGGGCTGCTGCGGACAGCGCAGGTTTTTCGAGGATTACTCTTAAATGCATAAACGGATCAAAATGCGGATTTGGGGTTCTTCATAGAGAGGAATGAACAATATAATGCACTTAAAACCTCAAAATGTAGAATTTTCATGGTAGGGCCCCTTTAAGTTCTGTTTTTGTCAATTCCTGTTTTAGTTTGCTTTTGAAATGAATTTTTCAGTCAAGCTGCTCAGCATCTCCTGCTGATGGATCCTCGTCACTTCTTGAGCATTTCTGAGTGTTTTTTCTGTCTTCTGGGATCCCAGCAGGAATTAGAAACCAGCTGAACGTTTGTCTGACAATATGTGCAAACATTTGGGGTTGACTCATTTCACAAATACCAGAAATGCACGTACATTTTAAAAGCTACGACGTGATTTACAACAGAAAAGTGGGATGACCAGGATTTATCCAGACACAAACTACTGAATCTTTTAACACCTGAGGTGTTGCCAGTGACGCTTAAACACATTTTTTTTTACATACTGTATCTTTTTCCCGTTAACACGATCAAGATAATTCCAGCTGATTTTGAAGGATTAAAGCGGCATTGAACATAAACACTGGAGCTCTGATGTTAATTGGTTAAAGACCCATTTTGATCTATTTTCAATGCCTTTCCAGTGTTCTGTTCATTATAATTTTGCCATTTTAAGCCAAAATAAAACAAACCTGAATAATTTTCTACAACATAGTTTCTGCAGAGAGGCAGGAGTTCTTTAGAAATTCACCTCTGACTTGTGGGTGGGATTATTAGCATGGAGCAACCCCACGCCCACTTCCAGTCACCCATCCATTAATGGGCTATCCTGCTAGCTTACAACCCTTAACCTTTTGTTATCCATGTGACAAAAAAGGTGAGATATAGAGTACAGTTTTGATCCAGCACAAACGAGGAAAAAGACATTCATGGATCTATTTGTCTGAAAGTTGATGCATCGGAATGGAGCAGATCAGGAAGTAATTTTTTACCTCACAGATACTCTCTTTTTCCAACTGCATTTATGTCACAGTTCAGACATCAGCTCCCACCTCCAACCACCAGAGGGAGCTCTCACCAGAATTCTGACTCCTCCTGCTCATCACAGCAATTCCCATCAGCCACTGCCATGGAATCCTTTCTGCTCAGCTGTTTATAATTATATTCATGGGTTGTGTCCAAATCCCTACCCCACCCCCACCCCCCATCACTATATAGTGCGTTCGCCATTTTCTAGTGCTGTCCAAATCTACTAATTCCAAGTCCAGTGCACTCAAAATTTCCCAAAAGTCTTTGCGAAAAATTAACGTACATCGATGGTCTCTAGATTAGCAAATATAGACCACAATGCATTGCGGTCAAACAATTTTGAACAAAAAAAAAAAACGTGTTTTAATGCAATATTTGAGTAAACCATCTACATTTTCACCATCAGAACACAGTGGAGTCATAAATAAATGTCATGAAATGTTCGTGTTTATTCGTTTTTTTACTTCGTAAAATCGGTGACGTCATATCCGGTGTCTAGAAAAACGTTCATGTCTTGCCCTTGCTCATTAAACCAAACATCTCAACCTCTTCATCACAATTTAAACGTCTCCTGATTAACACCAATAAAAAAAACATATTTAGAAATACAATTTAAGCTTTATTTTCTTTATGTCCTCTACCATCAGAAAAATACAAGAACATATTAAAAACAGCAAAAACGTGGCATCTGCTGCCATATTATATATATTTTTTTCTGTTTTCTTATAATTAAGAGAGGAGAAAAAAACTTACCAGCAAAACTTTGCTTATTTTTTATAGATTAAAGTTTAAAGTTTCACCAATATTTTAAACTTTGAAACAGATCTGGAGGATGCTTGTAGACATTAAAATGAGTTTAGAAACGTTTCCCTGGTTCAATCCACAATTTTGATTAGATTACCTTCTTCACGTCCATATGCTTGTTTGTTTCTGTCGATTTATTTTTCTTGTCATCCCGTCTGTGTTTATATGTGTTGCTCCTGTAGTGAGTGTGTAAACAGGACATGTCTACATAAAGGTTTTTGAAAAACAAACAGATGGGGCTCCTCTGATGAAGCTGTGTTTGTGTGAGGAGCAGCAGGAGGCAGATGGAGGAGGAAATCATGGAAGCCAGACTCCTCCATGCACCTTCGTGGGATTTTTGGGGATCATGAGATGTTTTACTGCAATCATGTGCGGTTTGAGGTTTTTTAGTGCATACGATGAATGTGACTGATGCATACCGACAACTGTCTCAGCGTTTGCACAAACATGGCAGTTCTGGTACCTGCAGTCAGGCGACTTTTGTCCTAATCCAGATGAACAGTTTGTTAACCCTGCCAGCCAGGCCCCGCCCCTCTGCTGGAGCTCAGTAAGGCGTTGGTCGGCAAGCACGTTGGCCATGAGCCTCCTGTGTTTGTCAATGCTCTGCGGAACAGCCTGAGAACACAGGAGAGTGAGTTCTCACATGTTCCGTAGTGGAAGCAGAAAAGAGGGCGTGGCCTCAGATGACCTTGATGTCCTCTGGCATTGGCTCAGTCTCCAGTTCCTGCTGTGATTCTCCGAGCAGACAGAGGGCGCTCTCACAGCGCTCTGTCAGGCTTTCCAGTCTCTGAAAAAAACACACAAAACAGAGCTGTTAGACAGAAAATCACAATAAAATAATGAAAACAAGTATAAACTTATTAGCATGATCCAAACTTTCCTTAAAAACCCAATGGTTCATGTTTTCAGCCTGTAGTTCATCATCCTTCCCCTAGGGGCAGTAGAAGGGCTTTTCCTACTCTTTTCAAAATGGCTGCCTCCATGGAATCTCAGAAACACTTTTGGCGGGAAAAAGTTGTGCTAATTTTCAGAACTTAACAGTGAGATTAGCTCATATAAGGTTTTCATTTTTTTAGTTAAATGACTTCTTCCTGTATTGAAATAATGCAACATTTATTGATAATTTTTTTTTCCTGAACAGTTGTGTCAAAATGTTGGCACCTTAAACTAACATTGTTGTGAAATTACCCAACGTATTAAAATAATGCTATGTATATCTCATAAAAACATTAAATATCTATTTATTTATTTTAGAGTACATCAAAAGATTAAAAAAAACATATTTACATAAAACACACACACACACATATAAATATTAATATTTGACCATATACATAAAAATACTTGATAAAAATCTGACACATGCATGGAGATACATTAGTATCTATTAATAAGAGTTATATATATAATGGGGTTGAATTTGACAGCATTTATCATAAGATTTGTTTAGATCTAAAGCTCTGAAAATGTGTTCTTTGCACTGCAAAAAAGTATCTAACTAAGATATAAAAACTCAAAATTAGCCCCCCCTAATAGAGAATAATATGTAAGATTATAAATCTTGTTTTCTGATTATATACATTTTATTTCATACTTAGTTTTTAATCTTAAAAATGTTGTTTTTGTATGTATATTAAGATAAAAACACTTAAAATAATTTTTAAATCAGACAGCATATTTGACATTCAAATTTAGCTGTAAAGCTAAATTTAGATATTCAGGCTCACTTCACTTTCAACTTTTGCACAAACATTTATAGAGCTTTAGTGTAACATCAGATGAATCAATAAATTATGACAACAGAGAACATAATATAACAAAAATACAATCAGTCCACCAATAATAATAAAAATAATTAGAGTGGCTTATGGTTTTTATGGTTTAGAGCAGCAAAGCTGACAGATGAATGTTGTTTAAAGCAATATTAGTGTTTCTAAGGAGCTAAAGAACAAAAGTCGTCATAGAGATGAGTTAAGTCACCAGTCTGAAGGCCAGCCAGTCTGAGTGTGAGTGGCTGAAGTCTCCATCCAGTTCTTTGAGCAGCTGCTGCTTGTCCACGTACTGCTGCAGCACCGCCGTCCCCTTCACCGCGTGGACCTGCCAAAGAACCAGAGAACTCTGAGAACTCAACATTGGCAAGAGCTTTCAACAAACACTGATTTCAAAAACAGAATCAGACAAAATGACAAGAAAGGGTGAAAAATAAAGTGGACTTCAAATAGAATTTAAATGCAGAGGTGCTGAAGAGCGGTCATTAATCAATGAATCATTCTGTGGATGTCTGCGAAAGCATCTATCCATCTTCTGAAGTCGCATAATTCCCATCAGGGGTCAAAGGGTCTTTGGAGCTTACATGGCTACTGACACAGACCGATGTACAGTCAATGTTGATGTTATCCAGAAAAAAACAACATTTTTCTTCTTCAGACAGTCATGTGATCAAACCACATGATGGTATCAGAACATTCCCTGTTTTTGGCTAAATTTAGGATTTTGGGGAGGTCTGTGTTCCTCACTGGCTCTGTTAGCAGAGGTGTTCTTGCAGGTCTTTCTGCTGCCTTTGCTTCCCATCGACCCGGCCTCATTCGGGAACCACTCCACTGGTTTACTGTTGCTGTCTGCCAGATCCTCTCATGGCTTCTGATGTCATGTTGGCTTGTGGTTTTCAGGGTTTCTAGGTGTGTTCACTTGTTTCAGTTGTCTGACTCGCTGCTCTCCACCTGACTGAACCTTGCTGCTTTCTATCATAGCATACAAGCCAAGCTCAACCAGAGTGCAGACGAAACTAATTACACCTAATGTGACATTTCTTTGATTTTAATATTTTGTCTGCACAACTGTTGTCAAAGATTTTTTGTGTCTGTACAATTTCGAGCTCAGTGTGTGATGTGACTGTGTGATTCCATGTCAGTCACACCAGGGGGAGGTTGCCAAATATCCACAGCTCTCTGGATTTGTGTTAATTTGTGTATTTAAGTCTCAAGTTTTCCATTCTTCAATATCAAGTCATCTGCTTGGTCACTTTTTTGTTTCCTATGTTTAAGTTGATTTATTAGATGTTTAAGCGGATGGAACCAAGTCCAGTCTCCTTCATTTTAGGTCTTGAACCTTCCGTTCCAGACAAAGTGTTCCGCCTTGCCATTCTGTGGCTGCAACAAGCCCAAATCACTGCCCTTCCTCCGCCGTGCTTGATAGTTGTGTGTTTTATGACTTAGGCCATGGGTGTCCAAATCCAGGTCAGGATGGCTGTTGTCCAACATGTTTTCCAGCTCCTTGTTGGCTAAACACACCTGATCCATGTAATCGGTCGCAGATAAAACAGGATTTCTGGAAAACCAGCAGGATGCCAGCCCTCGAGGCCTGGATTTAGACACCCCTGACTTATGGCTTTAAGGTTAAAAGTTTCAGTTTTGGTCTCATGTGTTGATCTAATATTGTCTTTTCAGATTTAGTTCAGTAAAAAAAATCAAACATGTTTTAATGATGTCATCAGAATATCAGCTTTTACCCATAAGAACCCATCGAAGAGGATCAGAAATGTTTCTGATGCCATCGAATCCCAAATAATGTCCTGTTTTGGAAAAATGGGTCTGGGTTCTTATGGGTTACAGTCATTGTTCTAAACAGCTTGTTAAGTCATAAAACATTAGCATGTTTCGCCCATGAAAGTTCACCTCCGTTTCATGTAGCGTGTAGGAAAGAGGCTCCTGTTGCTCTTCCACCAAAACCAGAACCGACCCGAGACCACCGGGAACCAGCACCTGGAACGCAGACGCACATGTGTGAGCAGCTCACATCTGCAGACTGCAGCACACGTGCACGCTCACCTGGAAGCGTTTCAGTGCAGAAAGGCAGAGGTCGGAGGGCGGAGAGCGTCTGCTGTCCAGGAGCACCGTCAGACCTTTTTCTCTGGCTGCAGGTCTGAGGACAACAGTGATGGATAGATGATGACTATTGTTACTACAGTTTTACTGTACAACTAAACTTATTAAAAACATTCTGAAAAATCAGTATTAAAGAAAATATTTTAGCTGTAAAGATAAAGCTGACTGTAGTAGCTGCACTACAACACTACAAAAACAGACCTGCTAGAAATAAATAAAAAAATATGCCCTTATTGGAAGATTTTCTTTAAATAAGCAAAAAAATGTGCCATATTTTCTTCAACTAAAATTATTTTTCCATTGAAAAACTTTCTTGATCTTGATTATTTTTCTTGAAATATAGTTTTTCTTGAAAAGAAAATATCTTTTTTACTGTCTTTAAAATCAATTCTGCAGTGTATGAGTTTATTCTCACATCAGGAAAGAAACATTTGAATATTCCAGCTGAATGGATGAATCTGATCACACTGAAACATTTAAATCCACTTTTTAGCAAAAAAAAAGAAAAAAAAGATTTCTGATTATTTTGAGTTCTGTATCTTTGTTTTTTAATCTAAAATAGTTTTGTATTGCTTTCAATTATTTATTCATTTATTTTTTTACAATTATTTAAAGCTTTTTTTCAATATTAGCTCGTTTTATTGTGAATGCAATGATCTGTTTACCACAGAAATATGTAAAATAAGTTTTATATTTAGTAAAAAAAATCTATATACATCAATGATTTTTTAAACCCCTTTTTCATGTTTGCTTTCCAGCTAGTTTGATATTAAGGCTGCTATTTTAGTTCATTAACATTTTCAAGATAAATGCATGAATTATTGTCTAAATTGTCACTTTTTGAATGAACATCCCATTTTATACAAGAAAAACTGAAAACATTAAATATTATTTTATACTTTAAAATGTCACTTTTTACTGGACAGTTTTTTTTCAAATTATTTTTTATGTGTTTCATATGCAAATAATATAAATCACAGATGATAAAGATTTTTTTTTTCAAACATATCAGAAAAGCTTGTAATCTTTACGTTTAGTGCATGGAAAAAGATGGACCTGATCGTACCGGGTGATTCTGTGGAAGCAGGCCAGAATCTGGGCCGCCTCCTCCGCACAGAACCCATCCTTCAAAGACCCGGTCTCAGTGAAGACCAGCGCCCGCCCCAGCCTGTCCACCGTACCTGAGTGGAGGAGGTGTTTGGAGTGAAGGAAGTGCTTGAGAGCAGATTAAATGTGCAGCCTCACTCAGGAGGGGTTAAGGTTTGCTTGCCTGTCAGCTGTAGCGCCCCCGACTGCAGCAGCTCTGCGTCCAGCTGCCGGAGCAGCACCGGCTCTTCGGAGCTGATTCTGTTCTGTAGGTCCGGGTGGGGTTCTGTGGAGCAGGGCTCCCCACAGAGGGGGTTGGGGTAAGGCGTACCAGACTGGACATGATTCTGAGATTCAGTTGTCTCTGTTTA
>NC_050529.1:19940239-19941262 GCF_002922805.2 Oryzias melastigma | reverse complement strand
ACCTCAGCTGCATCTCGTTCCTTCGTTTTCTCTTCAGTATATAATTAGTTTGTGTTAGTGCTCCACTTGTAAAGTCATTCCCATGTGTGGAGTGATGGTTGTGGGCTTTTTGGTGGAGCGTGGAACTGACAGACTTATTAAACTGCAGATAATGTTTGTCTGTCATGTTGAAACATGTTTTATTAAGTAACTTACATGTCCTTTTTTTTTGGTTATATATAAGGTCTCTTACTGATTACCTGAACAAAACATGATATTTATACATAAGAGCTGTTGTTTAATATTTGTGAAACTTAGGTCACATATGTCACTTGTTGGGCTGTCTTTAAAACTCTACAAACCCTAAAACACATTTCTAGACTCATCACTGAACATGTAAAAATACATAGGGTCTCATTAGGATTCCTCCTGACTGTTATTAAGGAAAAATTCTGTGGCTGCCCAAAACTTTTCTACAATGGAATTCTTGATGAATGAGTCTCTTGTGGTTTGCATGTTGCATTTTTAAAGAAATGCATATTTGATTAAAAGGATTTGGATCATGCGGATATGTCTTGACTAATGTCTAAAAATCATAAAGTTTGATAAGACCATCAGGATGTTGATGTGCTAAAAGCATCATTCTTATTGTAAAGATCCAAGACAAGTCTTGATTTGTGACAAGCTGCAGATATTTTAATTTCAGACCCAATAAAAGGATTGTCTCTAGCTGTGTTTTCTATGAGCTTTACTATTATGTTTGATATCACTATTGGGATTCTGTTTCCCTTTATTATTATAGTCTTATATCTCTTTCTGTGTTTTGACAGTTAAAAACTTGACCACAGTTTATTCAATTTACACAATCCAGGGGAAAGATAAAATATATATATATATATATAAAAGAAATACAATTTAATGTAATGCCTAATCGTTCAAAATTACAGATATATACTTTGTCCTGTTGGAAGACTCATGAGCCCGGACTGAGAGCAAGCTTTTTGACACTGGGCAGCACACCTCTCCCCAGAATGCCCTGATAGT
>NC_050529.1:19930822-19940109 GCF_002922805.2 Oryzias melastigma | reverse complement strand
CTGGTTTTTACGCCTACGAACATAAAGGACGTTTGCCCTACCAAAAAGCTCCACTTTGGTCTAATCCGACCAAAGGACATTGTCCCATGAGACATTTGTGCAAAACTTTATCAAAATTCCAAAAAAACACAGTAAATAATAAATCCCTTGGTGAATAATACAAAAGAAAAAGAAATGATGTAAATAATCACTGCAGTTAAATTAAATATATAAAAAATATCACAAGTAAAATTAAACACCAAATAATGATCATTCAAAAAATGTTATGTTCAATATATTATGGAGTTTTTATTGACAAACTTCACACAACCATTCTGTTCTTTCCAGGCTGTTTTTTTCTTGGTCTGTCATGTTCAAACAGAAGGAGTGGTACCATCTTTCACAGCTCGTGCATTCAATCTGTTGGGGGAAAGAGTAACAGTTAAAAAGGTTACAAGATACAGTATTTTTAATTGGGTTTTTTGGGGGGTGGGGTTAAAAACATGTTCTGTGGTATTGTACAAATATTTAAAAAAAAAAAAGATAATTTGTTCTCCCACTGCCATTACAGCACAGAGTTGCTTTCAAGCTAAAAGACAATCTTGAGTGGGTGTGATGAATTACATTATTGAGGGACCCCAGAGCTACACAAAAATAGTGTTAAGTAATAATAAGTCGTGCAGTTGAGTGTTTATTTAAAGTAATGTAAATATAACAATTACCTTCAACACATTACCCTCAGTAACTTATTTTGCATGTACTTTCAATAACTGAATACTATAAATAAAATTGTTACAAACAAAATGCACAGTAAATTTATGAAGTCTATGACACAATCCCATGTGTTTGGACCATCATATCCAGGTGGAGTGTCTTGGCCACAAATGGAGCACTGTTCCTTTGAGCTGAATACTGTAAAGATGTTTGTTTATTTTAGTCTGTTGAATCGTTTCAGCTCCTATCCTCAGTATTTTGTAGCACAACCTTTTGAGGCAATCACTGCCGTCAGCCGATTTTTGTACCTGTCAATCAGCATTCTGCATCTCTCGACCGGTATTTTGGCCCACTCCTCTTGAGCAAACTGCTCCAGTTGCCTCAGGTTTGATGGGCGTCTTCTCCAAACGGCACGTTTCAGCTCCTTCCAAAGATGGTCGATTGGATTCAGATCCGGGCTCAAGAAAGGCCACTTCAGAGCTCAGATGACCAAACATGTGCTGCAATGGAGGCGATCTGTGCACCGCTGCCTCCGCATGGGGATGTCAAAGACAAAAAAATCTTAAAGGGCTGTTTCACATGTGAAGTAATGTCTGCAAGATTAAGATGTTTGTAAGCAAATCCCTCTGTTCTTTTCAGCATGTTCAAATCCCTGGGTTTGACTTCAGTTTTATCAACATTTCTGGAATGTCTCAAAGACAATTTAAAAACAAAATCTTGGTCTTAGACTTCTTAGCGTTCATTCTGGTTTTGGGGAGTTCAAGTGTAGATCGTGTACATAACAGCATACATAGACATGTATTTCCCTGTAAACTCTTTGGACATCTCAGTTTTTGAGAAGTGCAGTAATGGGGAGAGCTAAGATATTGAGGATGACCTTTAAGCTCCCACAGGAGGATCCAACTGAAAACGGCACACAAATGGTTAATGGGAGTACATTTTTGTAGGTTCCAAAACAGACATTTTCCAAGCATTTTTTTTTACACACATTTCTAATTATCCAAAGTAATCAAACGCCAAAAACTATGAAAGAAAAATATATGGGCAAACTTATTCTGTGAAGTTCAAAAAAAAATAACACTAACATAAAAAACATTTCGCTCTGTTGGCTTTTATCTTTGTAGTCGCATCTATAATTTCCCTAGACCTGCAGCTCAATAAAAGAATCAAACTACACTGATTTGAATGAAAGGGTTTATTTATTTACTTTGTGGCCCCCAGCTGCAGTCTGGCTCATCCTGTGGAAGATGTGAAACATATACCCATTTTAGAGATAACATTCTTTTTCTTCACTTTAGATTGCGTTTCTTCTTTCATCAAATAAACTCCAGCTCATGCAGGGGCAGACATTACATTGTGAGTGAGGCACGCTCTGACTGCAGAAAAATGTAAATCAGCACGCTCTTCCTTCAACAGGAGGAACCAGTAGGCCAACAGTGATAAATAGCCAGCCACCACCCAGNTATCAAATAAACTCCAGCTCATGCAGGGGCAGACATTACATTGTGCGTGAGGCACGCTCTGACTGCAGAAAAATGTAAATCAGCACGCTCTTCCTTCAACAGTAGGAACCAGTAGGCCAACGGTGATAAATAGCCAGCCACCACCCAGTCCGAGTCCTGTCACCACAGACCAGGGCAAGACCAGGCGCCCAGCCCGGGCAACCCAGAGATCAAGACGCACCCACAGCTCCTCCCTTTCCTCCTGATCAGCCAGAGCCTCCTCATCAGCTCCAGCCTCCACTCCTCAAGCCGGCTCAGCTCCAGCATCTGGAGTTCCAGCCAGCTCTTCTCCAGCCGGCTCAGCTCCAGCTGGATCTCCTCGAGCCGGCTCTCCTCGAGTCTGCTCAGCTCCAGCCGGCGCAGGTCAAGCGTGATCTCCTGCATCCTCCGTTCCTCCATCCTGCACTTTAGAAACACTAAGCTCTATATTGGTTCCTTTTAGCAGATCAGACCTAGTCTTATTAGGTGACCTAAATTGGGATATGATAAATGTAACTGAGAAAGTAAATTTACAATTGGATTCATTGGGTATTAATCAAATTATATAACAGCCCCCCAGATATGACCCAAAAANGTACGTTTTTTGACGGGGAAAAACTTTACCACACTTATTCGATTCACACAATCTTGGTATCAAAACGTTCAGCACGTTAAGGATTGTTTGTCGTGCACTTTACAGTTTTTGCGTAGTTACACAAGTTTTGCATTTTTGTCAAGCCCCGTTATAACCAATAGGATTCTTTTTGGGGTTTCTTTTTACAAATCTCTGCAAATTACACACGTCATGCAATTTATGCAATTTAAAACATTCAGCATGTTCAGAAATTCATGCTTGTACTTCAGGCATTTTTAAATTCGTGCAAGTTACACAACTTAACACAATTTTACACAGTTTGTGCCAATTACAAGCAAATTCGGTATTTTATGCAATTTTAAACATCCAGCATGCTCAGGAAATTCATGCTTTTACTAGGCATCTAGAAATTTACACAAGTTACACAAATTTACACAATATTACACAACTATACAATTTAACACAATATGTGCAAAATTCAAGCAAATTCAGTATTTCATGCAATCTCACACAATTTTACGCATTTTGTGCAAATTTTAAGCAATTTCAGCACCCTATGCAATTGTACACATCAGGCACGTTCAGGAAATTCATGCATTAACTAGACATTGTTAAACGTACAGAAGTTACACAACTACACTTCAGCAACAACATTTAGCAAAGAAGCATTCACACGTGCATTATCGCAGGTAATGCACCTGTCTAGTTACTCTTAAAATCTGTCAGGGGACAAAAGATTAAAAAAATAGATATTGTGTCAACTTAATGTGCGTTGTCACAGACAAATTAAAATTTAATTTAAAATGAACCTTCAAAGGCAACGTGAAAAAACAGAATCAACAATGATTTTTGATACCCGAGGCAACTAAGGACATCATATTGTGTCATAAATGTCGGCCTTATTTTAAGCATTAAAACTTAAATGATTATCAGTAGAAAAAAATGTTTCAGGTAAAAGTGATGATAAATGTATCTGAATAGTGTTGATTTCAAAGACAAGAACTGTTTGTATGAATAGAAATCTTGTTTGTATTTCTTCCATCACATTTAACATGTGAAGTAATGTCTGCAAGATTGAGATGTTTGGAAACAAATCCCTCTGTGTTCTTTTCAGCATGTTCAAATCCCTGGGTTTGACTTCAATGTTTAATCAACGTGATTTCTCGAATGTCTCAATAAAGACAATTTAAAAACAAAATCTTGGTCTTAGACTTTTTAGCATTATTCATGCTGGTTTTGGGGAGTTCAAGTGTAGATTGTGTACAGCATACAGAGACATAGATATGCATCTCCCTGTAAATGCTTTTGACATCCCAGTTTTTGAAAAGTGCAGTATGGGGAGAGCTAAGATATTGAGGATGACCTTTGAGCTCCCAGACTTCAAGTAGAGGATCCAACCTCAACTGAAAACACCACACAAAAATGGTTAATGGGAGACCTCGGTGAAGTTAGTTTTACGTTGGATATTCGACAGACTTCGGTCAGGGTAAACCTCGCACGATCACGGGGTCCTGGTCCAGTGCAACTCCGAGAGCAGTGCTCTAACATTTTGAGAGCACCAGCATTGGTGTGTCTACGGTGAACACGGTAACACAAAAAACGGATGAGGCTTTTACTGACTCCCTATTTTCAAAATAAAAGGTGATATACTCAAAACACGGAGAGAGTGTTTGGTGGCACTAAGCTAATACTCACATATTAAAATTCCTAAAAAATACAAATAAAAGATTAAATTCGAAATCAAGTGGTGTATCTTACATAGCTAGTGTGGTACTATGATCCAACACTAATGTTGAGTCAATTGATCACATGAACTAGAAGCTATTGAGCTAAAATGCTATTTTTTACACATAAAAATTCATAAAAAATTAGAACATTCTTAAAATTTTAAATCAAGAGGCGTATCTCGGTTAGGGAGGGGAGTACTATGATCCAATACCAATTTTGAGTCAATGGATCACATGACCTAGAAGCTATTGAGCTAAAATGCTAATTTTTAAACATAAAAATTCATAAAAAAATTTGAACACTTTTAAAATTTAAAATCAAGAGCTGTAGCTCGGTTAGGGAGGTGAGAACTATGATCCAATTCCAATTTTGAGTCAATTGATCATATGACCTAGAAGCTATTGAGCTAATTTAAAATCAAGACCAGGTGTCAGCAACATTTATGACATAAAGTGACAATTAAAAATGTTTTCCTTAGCAACCGTGCCATCACCAAGTACAATGCAAACTCTGTTGTTCACCTTTCTACTTCTCCTGTCATCACCGCAGTAAATCAGCTTTTACTGAATCACACAGGTGGCAATGCAGAGTTTTATGCCGAATGCCCTTCCTGGCACAACCCTATTTTTCTAAGGTACATAAAGACCCAATTATGCAGAAGCATGAAGGGTCTTGTCTATGGACTCTCACTGGATTTTATCTCATTGCTCGCCTGGAAACTGAACGTTGTACATCAGTCAACTGAGTTATCCAGCCTCTTCCAACTGTAATGTGGACTTTAATACAAAGGCATACTAAGACATTTCCAATATATCTGAAATAATTGTAATTCACAAACAGCAGGTCAACTAGCTGTTTTTTCACATATTAGCTCAAAATTGTGCTTTCATAATAATATTGCACAAATAAAAGAGTTAAAACAGTATTGCAACCATGTTTGCTTAAAATCAAAAGTACTACCTTTGTGGTATGTCATACTAACAGCAATAGGATGGGATACATCAGAACAAAATATCATCAATATTTCTGAGAGCTTCACAACTCTTAAGAAAATAAAGTATTCTTTTTTTTGTTTCATTATGAGACAAGACCTGAGTAACTTCTTAGTTCCTTCTGATATGATGCTTTTATTGCATGTAAAACTCAATGTTTCTTTTTTCTTTCGTTTGTTAGTTTTCCATTTTTAGTGATTTAAATCTTCTGCAACATGACAGCATTATTCTTCATTTTCATCTACACTAAATGCTGTGATGATTAGCTTTAACACTAATTTAAAACTTGTTCACATTTCATTTTGACATTTGGCAGAATAGAAAGTTAGTCTAAGTTTAATCTGACCTTGATTGGTTATTCAACAAACTGAACTTATTAATCAATCTTTATTTATTCAAATCACTTTCATATGTTGCAACTCAGAGCCCTTTCCACTTAAAAATTAACATAAAATACAAAGAAGAAAAAAAATTAAAACCAACACCCATTTGCCCCTGCGTACAAGCAGGAATAAATTACTATTTATAAAAGACACCTAAGTCTTTGCTCTGCTTTGTGGAAACAATTGATCAGGAATCCCTCAGGAAACCCTAGAACACAATCCCCAGGTGATTTACAATCGAGCAAAAGTACAGATTATTTTCAAATTGTTGCATTTTCTGAGTGTCATGGGTTCCTGCGGTCTCACATGTCCCATGAATGAGTGGACCAAAGGCCAAGTCTACAATATCATTTTTTAATCTTCACAAATGACTAATTTAAGTCATTTTCAAGCATTTTTTTAGGATCTTCATATGACCCCCCCACACACACACACACTTTGTTACATAAAGTGCAGTTAGAAATAAAAGAAAACAACTTGAATTTATCATGTGTTGTCATATTTTGATCAATTTTGGATGACAAATATTTTTATTGGGTATTTTATACAGGGTAAAAATTACCTGGCAAAAGTGATGGTGAAACTTTTTATGGTGAAAGTGTTCTACAGTTTAACCAGCATATCTGTCGAATATCCAACGTAAAACTAACTTCACCGAGGATAATAGGAGTACATTTTTGTAGGTTCCAAAACGGACAATTTTCCAAGCATATTTTCTTTTTCACACAAAATTAGATTTCCAATTATCCAAAGTAATCAAACACCAAAAATTATGAAAAACAAAGAAAAAAAAAGTATATGGGAAAACTTATTCTATGAAGTTAAAAAAAAAAAAAAAATACTCTGTAACAAAAAACATTTTACTCTGTTGGCTTTTATCTCTTTGTAGTCATCTATAATTTCCCAAGTCCTGTAGCTTAATAAAATAATCAAACTGCACCACTGATTTGAATTAAATGGTTTATTTTTCTCCTTTGTGGCCCCCAGCTGCAGTCTGGCTCATCCTGTGGAAGATGTGAAACATACCCATTTTAGAGATAACATTCTTTTTCTTCACTTTAGATTGCACTTCTTTCATCAAATAAACTCCAGCTCATGCAGGGGCAGGCATTACATTGTGTGCGAGGCACGCTCTGACTGCAGAAAAATGTAAATCAGCATGCAGTAGGAGCCAGTAGGCCAACAGTGATAAATAGCCAGCCACCACCCAGCCCGAGTCCTGTCACCATAGACCAGCGCAAGACCAGGCGCCCAGCCCGGGCAACCCAGAGATCAAGATGCACCCACAGCTCCTCCCTTACCTCCTGATCAGCCAGGACCTCCTCATCAGCCCCAGCCTCAACTCCTCAAGCCGGCTCAGCTCCAGCCAGCTGAGGTCCAGCCGGCTCTCCTCCAGCCAGCTCTTCTCCAGCCGGCTCAGCTCGAGCTGGATCTCCTTGAGCCGGCTCTCCTCAAGTCGGCTCAGCTCAAGCCGGCGCAGGTCAAGCCGGCCCAGCGCGAGCTGGCTCAACTCCAGCCGGCTCAGCTCCAGCCGGCCCTCCTGTTTACTCCTTCCCTCCATCCTGCAGTTTAGAAACACTAAGTTCTATATTGGTTCCTTTTAGCAGATCAGACCTAGTCCTATTAGGTGACCTAAATTGGGATATGATAAATGTAACTGAGAAAGTAAATTTACAATTGGATTAATTAAGCATTAATCAAATTACACAACAGCCCCCCAGATATGACCCAAAAAAATCCTGACAAGGAAACACTTATTTACATAATTCTTACAACAACCCCTTCTAAGTATCAAGCTGGAGTGTTTTGCAGTGACATCAGTGACCATTGTTGGATTGCATGTACTCTGTCTTATTCAACAAAAAAGCCTGCAAACTACAACCACAACCTCCTTCTCCCTAAGCTCCTCATTCCCCTCCTCTATTTCCACCATACTGAAGAGAGGGTGGGTCCTAGCGGGCTACAGCGAGGTAGGCCCAGGTCATTGTGCCAATTGCCCTTTGTGTCATGTCCCTCTAATAGTGCCATATCTGTCATCTGCAGTTTCTTCAATTGAAGTCATTAGTGAGAATAGAGTCCATAGGGCAATAACACATGTAATTATGAACACAGGAAAAACTATAAGAAATTTGTAACATCTCAAAAATAATGCAAAAGATCTCTGGGAAAAGCACTAGTATTTCCTTCAATAGGAGGCCAAATGTTCTCACCCTTTGTGACTGGTCATTGGCTGAAATATATTAATCAATGTTTATGTGAAGAAATGGATTAAAGAACCAAAACAAATAAGAGCCTCAGCAGTTTGACTGAAAGTACTAATGAATGAATGAATGAATGAATGAAGATAGCTAGAAAGATAGATCACTTACCGACAATTTTCATTCACAAAATAAAGGAACAGCAGTATGGTGATGTGTCCTTAAATAGCCCACCTGTTGTCGCTGGTGTCTTCGTTACTTAAAGCAGGAACACCTTGGATTACTTAGAAGTGATTATAATTTCTGAAAAAACAACAGACCACCAAATAATTTGCCTCATCTGCTGAACTCATCTGCTGCATCTTCTAAGTCACATGAATGCTGCCTTTTTGGAGTTGCAATTGTGCTGTCACAATGTAATCATAAAATGAAATTATGTTCATTTGAGTAGACATTGACAATCTGGTATTTTGCAATGATGAGAAACTTGCCTTACAATCCCCATCTGTGTCTGAAGGCCATGTCACACTGCCACTACGTAAATTTTGCACATTCTCCGTGTAAAAAATGGTGGTCCAAATATGCAATATTAATATGCAGCTGTGAATTCTTCACAGATGCATCACTAATTAACCAAGTAGGACCCATAGAAGAATTATGACTAAACCACACAAAGATCTGCACATTTACTTTACTTTGAGGATCAGCGCACTGATCTCAAAAATCACATTCCGTCAGCAGCATGGACAGCAACCGTCACAGGCCCTCATGATGCTTTGTGTAACCCTTCCGCTCTCATTGGTATGTTTACATTGGGAGTGGGGTCATCTGGACCCCACAAGAGAGCGCGCTAAACTTCCATCATTGATCTTTGAGTTTCACTGATGTCCATGGCAGACATAAAATCATGTCCACCTAGATCCACATTTGTCATGGGAGGAATCACACATCAATATAAGCGTGGATTCATCTGGACCCCAAAGAGAGAGGAAGGGTGAAAGGGGTCATACTATGAAAGATCAACCTTGAGGATTTAAATGTATTATACTGTTCATTTGTCTCAATAAATGAACCCCAAAGCAGTATTTTGATCCATTCATGGATGTAAGGCAAGGCAAGTTTATTTGTATAGCACATTTCATGTCCAGAGACAATTCAAAGTGCTTTACATAAAACATTAAAAGAAACAATCAAAAGAAATAGTAAAAATGTCATTC
>NC_050529.1:19925404-19930279 GCF_002922805.2 Oryzias melastigma | reverse complement strand
GTTTTAGCATTGATTTAGGGACAAACTAGCTGAAAATAATGATAATTGTGTCGGTAATGGGCCAAAACCATTTGTACTTTGATCTGGTCAGCTAAAATTTAATGCATCTGAATTTCAGAGTTTTTTCATCTCTGAATCATGAGGCTTTATGTAATTTTATTACCATTACCAACAAGTCACTATCCACATTATTCTGTGAGCATTTATGTGACAGCTAATAAAGTAAGAACTCAGATATGCACATTATGATTTAATTTTATTAGCCTTTCATATATGGAAACATGCAACAAGTTGGTGTTAAAAGTCCCGAATATGTCTCTGCCATTGTAGTGTCTTAATGTTACATAGCACTAAAGCAATATTTTTGGGGTTTGTAGAAAAACTTTAATCTTTCTCCCCCAAATATATATTCCATTTTCAATTTGGACCATTCTAAAGTGAATCCCCTCCCCAAGTACAATGGGAGCATGACTGTGGTGCTTCCATCTTCACTAGTACGTACATGAGTGATAACAGAGACCAAGTGGTTTTGTTTTGTACTTAGCAACCGACCATACCCCTCAGTGTGTATATTAAATGTGCCGACCAAATGTATGCAACAACAGTGCAGTATGCATGCGCGCACACACACACGCGCATAGTCATAGCCTATATAAATAAATGTGTACTGTAGGTTTTGATATAGTACATCATTAACAAGTACATGTTTACATAACATCTGTAATGAAATTATACAACCTGATATTAGGAGTTGGCTTCCCCTATACAGTTTATCATTCTAGGAAGTAAGCAGAAAGAATTTACTTCAACTCCATTGTTGTAAGAACATACTGCAGAGATGCCATGTTTCAATGAGGCTGCTCTTACCAGCTCACATGCACATAATGCATAGCCACTCCTTGGACCCAGCCTCCTGAAGTGAAGCCTGGTCCATGTCCAGACACTGGCTGTGATACCAACGGCCACATATATCACATTGTATCTGAAACGACAATTAGTTATGGTCAATATATGACCCGTATGATGTTTACATACATGAATAGGTAGACCTAACCTATTGGCACGTGATAATCATACATGATCAATAGTTTGTTTTTTATTGGTTATTTCTTTTGTTTGACCTTGACCAAAATCCACTATTGGGTCAAGTAATGTTTAAAAAGCATCTTTTGCCTCTGGTAAATAAGAGCACTATAAACTCTAGTTCTATTTTGAGGGCTATATAAAAGACTTACCCAATCTGTAAGTAGAGCACTGGAACCTGGAGGCGTGGAATTGGAACACATTGCACAGTTGCTATCGGACTCAAACACTGAAAATATTTGGGATAAAGAAGAGTATAAATAATGTGATACAACCTGACTGTGCATGTGCTAGCTGCAAATGTTTGCACTATTAAACTACTCATGCTGGTTGTCATCATTTGGTAAACCTTTGCATCAGTCTTCTCCCATATAACGCATAGTAAAACATACTTGTACCATGACATATTTTAAATGATGTAGGTGTCAATAATCCATCTATTTGTGGAAATTAATAATGTATGCAACTACTTTGAGCTTGCCTTATTCTTTATGGACGTCACATAAATGCATGACATGTTCTTTGCCATTTGCTCTATTACTTTGTAATTCTGTATATACAAGATACTTACCAGAATCGGAGAGAAGCATTTGTGCCAGCTCTTGTCTAACGGCTGCCATTTCCGTGCCAGATGTTCCAAATGTAATTTGTGGCAAGAGAGGAAAACACACCATGAGTTCCCTGGCAATCTTGAATGGAGAGCAGCCAATAATTAAAAATCAACTATAAAAAGTTATTATAGAGTATATTTGATATGTCCATACCAACACCACAACTACCCCACAACTGTCACCGTCTTGCTGCACAGGATGTGACATGGTTGGTCCCTTCCATTTAGTTGTGCTCCAGTCATGCATGCCAAAGGTCATCCTCATTTTGAAGTACTCCCTGGGTAGTAGATACATGTTCTGTTATGCGATGTACTTCCCAACAGCAGACTATTCTCAACATGATACATTCTGCATTTTTTTGGCAGCTTTTTCAGATTCCTGAGCTTCAGCTGGATTTTGAGCAGGGTCCACCAAAAAAAACAAACTGATGGCTGGGACAATGTACTGCGATGTAAATGATCGAATGCAAATTACTATGCAACATTGCTGTTTAGACCATAACATTGTGACAATGGCTTACCAGCAGTTTTCAATGATTTCCTTGTATGTTCACAAAGGAAATGGCAGCCTTGTAGTTATCAAAGTTCACCTGTAAAAAATAAATGTTTTTTTTTGTTTAAGCAATTTTCCCCATCATGCACTTTTATTTGCAAGGACACATAATTGGTCACATCTAAATATGAAGCCATACAAATATGGTCTCTGATGTCAATCAGACACAGCTTCTGGGTGTTCTATGTAATCCAGAGGATACCTTTGAAAGACGTTGACAGCTCAACTCTGTCTGGTCACCAAAAAGTATAACGCCAGCTGTATAATGGTTCAAAATGTAGATGGAATTTGTCTTTTTGAACTCATTACATGACTGGTGGAATAGTCTCTCAATCACCTGCATAGCATAAAGGTAACCCATGTTAGCATGACAATTTGTGCATATATACAATGTTATTGCAATAGAGAGCCAAATATATTGTTAATGAAGTTATACACCTTAATCTATTAATCTAGAGGAACTAGGCCCAAGACGTTTCTATGTAGACAACATTCAAAGGGAGAGAGGTAGCTAGAGCTGAAATAAGCTGTACTACTCCCTTATCCCATAAATGTTGAAAAAAGTTGATCTCTTCACAGTGACAAGTTGAATCCAACAACCCAAAGGGAGAGGGTGACCACTACACAAAACAATTAGCACTGGGATGTATTAAAATATAAGCTATAAAAATTAAAAATAAATAAAAATTAAACCAGCGTCTCACCTCCTGCTTTTCCTGGACATATTGGAAGGGTGAAGAGAGTGGTTTGACATAAAGGCCTGTCCTCCTTTTGGATTTTTGGCTCTTGTCTTTCCATACCTCCTTCTACCCTATGTCTCTTTATTGTGAGAAAACGTGAGCATTTAGAGTGTATAATCATGAATAGCTTCAATAGTCATATACAGAATATACAATGGGGATGTTATCCATTTCAAGACTCAATCTATTGTCACAGGAGGTGTAATCTTGTTCACACTCTGTTCCAGGATAAATATTGCATAACAGTAAAAAGGTGGGAAAAATAATCAATACAATAGTCAAATGACTTATACTTGTAGCCAAACAACAAACTAGGATCTAGGTAATAGAACACACCTTTTTGGATATCTTTAAGGAGTCTTCATACTCCCTCAGCAGAGCACTGTGCATTTGTTCATGTTGTTGTACAAACTAATCCATTTGACCAACTTTCTTGCCACAAAACCGCACTCTCTTCAAATTCCACTGGCTCTTTTCCATTATCCCCTGGGTCCTGTTGTCACTGGTGTAGTTCTATTAGAGCATAGTAGTGTTCAATCATTTTTCATGGAGCTTGGAAAATTGCAAAAAAATAAATCTGAAGTTCTAAATGAGTTGAGGAAATACTT
Organism: Oryzias melastigma; assembly: GCF_002922805.2. Lineage (NCBI taxonomy): Eukaryota > Metazoa > Chordata > Actinopteri > Beloniformes > Adrianichthyidae > Oryzias > Oryzias melastigma. Next base: position 19,926,685 of record NC_050529.1, on the reverse strand, counting down.
ACTTGTGTGTCCTTTTCTGATGCTTTGCAGAATTTGTTTGACAATGACTCATAAATGGGACCATTGCTGTGACGGCCAAGATTGCCTGCAACACATGAAGATATGTGATGTAATAATATGCATATACACATTTATTAGGGACAGACTATGGGTGTAAGGGTCGGATAGATGAGGCTGAGGCGTGTGGATCCAAGTGCAACCAGTATATTTTAAGTAAAGGCAGAACTAAGGCAACGGGGGAAAAATACTAAGGGAGAGTTGATACAGGGGTCGGGAAAAGGTTAGGCTTCACAGTGAGGAGTGGGGAGAAGGCAGGCTAAATAGTGTAGGACTGATGGGCAAATGAAAAACAGGTGCTGGTGAAGACGAGTGAGGGAAGCTCCAGGTGAGGACTGAGGAAGGGGTGAGGTGAGAGCTCCCTCTGGTGGTGGAGGGAGGGAGCTCCAGGCTCATCATGACAGAGCCCCCCCCCTACGAGCGGCTCCGGAAGCGAGGGGGGAACCCAGATGAGGCGGAGACGGTTGACTCGGTGGAAGGCCGGGTGGCCGGTGAGGTACGTGCAGCGGAGGGCCGAGGGACCAGTCGAGGCAGGCGCGGCCGAGGGATCAGGCGAGGCGAGTGCGGCCGAGGGTCCAGGCGAGGCGGGTGCGGCCGAGGGTCCAGGCGAGGCAGGCGCCGCCGATCCGGAGAGCGATCAGGGAGCCATCGGGTCAGATGCAGCCGATCCGGAGGCCGGCCAGGGTGTCGACGGGGCGGACGCAGCCTATCCGGAGGACGACCAGGGAACCGATGGGGCAGGTGTAGCCGGTCCGGAAGACGGTCAGGGGGCCGACGAGGCAGGTGCAGTCGGTCCGGAGGACGGCCAGGGGGCCGACGAGGCGGACGCAGCCGATCCGGAGAACGACCAGGGAGCCATCGGGTCAGGTGCAGCCGATCCGGAGGCCGGCCAGGGAGTCGATGGGACGGGCGCAGCCCATCCGGAGGACGACCAGGGAACCGATGATGCAGGTGCAGCCGGTCCGGAAGACGGTCAGGGGGCCGACGGGGCAGGCACGGCCGACCCGGAGTACGGCCAGGAGACCGACGGGGCAGGTGCAGCCGGTCCGGAAGATGGTCAGGGAGCCGACGTGAGCCACTTGACGAGAGTCCAGAGGCGGCAGGCGAGGACACGGGAGCGGCCCGCGAGGACACGGAAACGACCGGCGAGAGTGCAAAGACGACCGGCGCAGGACCGGCGGCGGCCGGCGAGAACACGGATACGACCGGCGAGAGCTCCACGAC
>NC_050529.1:19924764-19925328 GCF_002922805.2 Oryzias melastigma | reverse complement strand
CGGCAGGCGAGGACACGGGAGCGGCCCGCGAGGACACGGAAACGACCGGCAAGAGTTCAAAGACGACCGGCGCAAGGCCGGCGGCGGCCGGCGAGAACACGGATACGACCGGCGAGAGCTCCACGATGGCCGGCGAGGACACGAAGGGGGCCGGCGAGAGCTCCGAGGCGGCCGGCGAGAGTTCGGAGACGGCCGACGAGAGCCCGAAGGCGGCCGGCGAGAGCCCAGAGGCAACCGGCGAGAGCCCAGAGGCAACCGGCGAGAGCCCGAAGGCGGCGGGCGAGAGCCCGAAGGCGGCGGGCGAGAGACCAGAGACAACCGGCTAGGGCCCGGAGGCAACCGGCGCAGAGTCAGCGGCGGCCGGCGAAGGCTCGAAGGTGACCGGCGAGAGTTCGAAGGCGGCCGATGAGGACACGGATACGACCGGCGAGAGCTCCGGGGCGACCGGCGAGAGTTCGAAGGCGGCCGATGAGGACACGGATACGACCGGCGAGAGCTCCGGGGCGACCGGCGAGAGTTCGAAGGTGGCCGGCGAGAGTCCGGAGACGGCCGACGAGAGCCCGG
>NC_050529.1:19920678-19924023 GCF_002922805.2 Oryzias melastigma | reverse complement strand
CGGGACCACCAGTGGAGCTGGGCGTGATGCGTCCGGGACCACCAGCGGAGCAGGGCGTGATGCGTCCGGGACCACCAGCGGAGCGCGGAGCGCGGTGGCGGCGGCGGCGCCCACTCTTCGGGACCGGAGGAGAGGATTCGCGCGCCTCTGCGGCAGCCCTGGAACGCTCTGCCTCCTGGCAATAGCGCTCCAGGCGGGCCATGTCCCGCTCCACCGGATCCCAGAAGAGAAGCTCTTCCTCCGGGGCGTCCATGGCTTCCTCGACCTGGTTGCTGGATCCTGGCGTCGGTGAAGCCTTCTGTAAGGGTCGGATAGATGAGGCTGAGGCGTGTGGATCCAAGTGCAACCAGTTTATTTTAAGTGAAGGCAGAACTAAGGCAACGGGGGAAAAATACTAAGGGAGAGTTGATACAGGGGTCGGGAAAAGGTAAGGCTTCACAGTGAGGAGTGGGGAGAAGGCAGGCTAAATAGTGTAGGACTGATGGGCAAATGAAAAACAGGTGCTGGTGAAGACGAATGAGGGAAGCTCCAGGTGAGGACTGAGGAAGGGGTGAGGTGAGAGCTCCCTCTGGTGGTGGAGGGAGGGAGCTCCAGGCTCATCATGACAATGGGTATAGCAAAGGTCTATTTCCGAACCAAGAAGCATACCACTCCACAGAGCAGCATATGGTAAAAAGTTCCTCAGCAACTTAGCCATATAGTCTGGATAATGGTATGCATTGGCCTCCCCTTCTCTATCGAGTGGTGCATACTGTATGATTCTTTGGAAATGCACGTGAAAGAGCTCCAGAGAAATGTCATCCTAACATTGGACAAAAAGGATTGCTTAAATTAGAACTTAGAGAAATAAACATTCAGTGATGCCAGGTAAATGGAATATTTAAAAAGAGTTTAGCTCTTTTAATGTCAATTGAGACAAGCATTTGCAAGAGATTAAAAGAAATACATATACAAATAGTTGACAGACTACATTTATCACTATAATAGGCTTACCAAGATGTCTTCTTCCATGTCATTAACTTCAATGTCTTCATTTTTTTTAAATTCAGCATTAAATTTTGAAGCTTATGGAAGTGCACATTGACATTCACACCATTGCAAGGACTGGAAAAAACAACAGTAGCATTTGCAACTGTCGTCAAGCTTGTGTAGGCTGGAGGCTTGCGTCATGGTCCCAATAAGGTGCATTGATAATTGATAGTGAAGGGGTGCACTGTAAAAACAGTGGAAGAAATAATTAAAGAAAACTTAACAATGTGAATGAATAACAAGCGTTACTCACTGTTTCTTGCTGAAGGCCTGTGCATTCTTCATGACATGGCTGAGGCAACGATGTAGAATGGGGGGTCTACATGCAACCTCATTGGCTTGACCAATTGCTAATCTATAGTATTCACTATTTAGCTGTGACAGACTAAGTCCACACAGGTTGTATGCAATAGCTTGCATAAGTACTATAGATCCATCACATATGAACATAAAAGGACGCTTCCGCACGTTTGGTCCATATGATCTGGTGCAATCCGTCATGAAGGAACTCAAAAAAAAAGGACAGGGAGGCTGTGGTGTGCTCACAGGTCACAAATGTGGCTACAGGAAGAGGGGAGCGTCCTTTCTTTGGGCTGCGGACTACCATTTCATATATGTAATATGGTCCACTGTCCCCTGTGGCTTTCTTTAAAATGCTTCCTGTGGCATCCAGATAAACTATGTCCTCTTTGGATCTTTCGGCAAAAATGGCCATAGACTTCTTTGACCACAGCATCACCCCTTTGGGTTCCAGTAGGACCTTCTGGACGATTTTGTCATCTTTCCCCTTCTGCTGGTCCAACATTATTTGAAGACTTTATTTCATCCTCATCGAGCTATGTATTTCTTTTTTCTGCCCAAGAGATGGTTTTCAAAACACCAGTTGGTGGTGCCTTGTCCCTGCATCCAAATTCAAAGACATCCTGTTCAAGCTTGTTTAGATTAGAAAGATAGACTTGTCGTGGCAGATTGGATTTCAGTGCTGCAGCATAAGCTTGCCTGTCATCAGCCCTGACGGGTCTTGCTTTTATTTCATTTTTTTTTTGTTTTTTTTTTGTGGCAGACAACGCCACCTTCAAACAGCACAGCAGCCTTTAAGGTGGAATCATCCAAAATCTTTACCTTAACCCAGTCCTGGAAAAAGCAGTAGCCTTCACATTGAAATAATGGAGCAGAGGATTTGGAGCCTATTGTCTTTACACTGTGCTGCTTGAATCCAAAACTACAATACGGTTGGACCTCACGAATATATTCGTCCAGTTAAGTGTGTTGAACTGCCTCCTCTTCTGTGTTGATCTCATCGACTCCCATTCATTTAATGACAGAATGAAGAAAGCCTCCTCATTAGGAATCTCATATGTAAAATTTTCATTGGAGTTACTATCCTCATCTGACGTTGGAGCTGTGGGGCCCTATGGGTGATATTGGACAAATGAGTATGCAATGTAACAGCCCTGTATAGATGTATCAGAATGACATTCTAACCAGATAAGTCAATGGCATACCTCAAACAGTTGCAGGAGATGATGCAGCACTTCTTTGAGCAGGAGAATTGTCAGAAGCAACAGATGGATTAGAAATATCTGGTTCTTCCCATGAAACCATGGGGCTGGGGAGGGATGTTTCCACCTTTTCCACCTTAAAGTGGAACATTGTACCAAATAAAACATAATATGTTCAATGTTAAGAATGTGAGGGACATTACAGCTTTCAATCCTACCCAATTGAAGATCCATTTTTTGAAAAAGAAACTAAATAAATTAAAAAAAAGATACTTACCACACTTGTCTGAAAGGCGTACTTCACCCTTTTCCTATTGTTGGGTGCATTGGGAATACCCAGGTCCAGGCATACTTTCCCCCACAATATAGTGTTAGGGTCATAGCTTTGTGTTGGTGGATTTTGAATATTTAGTTCTTTGGATAGCCCATTAGTGCTTTCGCCAATAGCATCCAATGTAACTTCACATGTTTTGGTCTAAAAATAGAGCAGAGAGTTGAGAGATAATGACATTGTTTGCATATGTCTGAAGAAAAAAACTGTTTTACCTTTCCATAAATGGAAAAACGCAGCAACCTGAGGAAGAAAAAATGAATAATGTCAAAGTAGGACAAACATTGAGGATATTAAATACACACCATATCATTCATTTGGAATATACACATGAAAAAAATACATGTCAAGCAGTGTAATTTCTCAAGGCGAATGCAAAATGTGTAGCTACATCTGTATGCTTCTTTAATAGAAATTGTCTAAATGAAAAATACATGTTAATGTGATCAATTGAATTAACTGCTGAGTGTGCAATTGTGTGGA
>NC_050529.1:19905579-19920533 GCF_002922805.2 Oryzias melastigma | reverse complement strand
CCTTTTCCTTCCTGGTGGCTCGGTCATTTCCCCTCCTTGTCCAGCTTCCTCTCTTTCAACCACTGCTGCACTGGTTCCTGGAGTTTTCTTCACGGATGGAGGAAATTAGGACAGGAGGACAGGTGGAAGGCCTCTGTCCTAATACCTCATCCATGAGGTCAAACCAGGGCCAGGTAGCAGCAGTGGGATTCCCACTAACTCCCTCTCCTGAGCCTGGATACTTACAATCCTAAACACACAAAATCACAACATATGGAAAGAAAATATACAAACCTTTTATAAAATGTATATTTAGGTTGTATCAAACATGTCATATTCTTCACCACACATCAGCATACTTTGTATTTTTTTTAAGGTTATCCCACTTTTTTTTGGCCTGCAAGGGGGTAACAATTTGTTGAAGCTGCATTTTCTCCAGGACAGTCCTGAAAAACACAAGAAGGTGGGATAACAGGGTCAATCACTCCCAAAAAATTGTTTCACATCCAAACACAACAGGCACTTAAATTTTATAAGACAAAAAAATAAAGTTTTACCTCCATGCCAATGCAGCTGAAAATTTGGCACCGGTGAAAAGATGGTCATTTTCACCTCTCAACTTTATGAAAGTTGCGGTCTGGTCTTTGGTCCCTATAAAGATATGAAATTACGTTTTTGTTTTATAAATTCTGATTACGTTACAAAGAAAAAAAAACGCTAACAATTGTGAAAAAACGGCGCCAGATAATGCTACAAAATTACTTTTATTGTAAAATTTAAGATTAAAAAAATATTTGCATGCCTTATTTTAACGATCGAAACCTTAAATCTAAAAGTATAAAAAGTATTACTTACATTTAAAAGAGAAGTTATCTCCAACTTGCCTCGCTTCACCGTCTGCCATTTTCAGGGAAAAAAAAATTCTGGACCGACCGCAATGCACCTTGGGATATCGGTAGCATTGAAGGATACACCAGAACAATCCTTCAAAATCGGGAGAGTAAGGCCACGTTCGTTTGAAGCAGACCCTGAATTTGGACAGCACTTGTCGCGACGCTGTGACGTCACCGGCCGACAAACCCGGCCTCGGGAGGACGCAGCACCTGAATTTGGACACAGCCACTTTCACCTTCCAAGCTTTCTCCAGTTCCTCTCAAAGTCCCTGGTATCTCTCCAGTTTCTCATATTCCTTCTTCTTTATGTTAACATTGCTTGGTATAAATGTACCTATTTATAATGTATGTATGTGGTATGCATGTATGTACATGGTACATAAGAACAGGTGAGTTTAGTAAGAAGTGATTAGTCTAAGTCAGTCTAAGTCAACAGTTTTTTTTTTTTTCTTGAGTTAACATTTTAATGGCAACTACTGTTGTTAATCAGGAGTAAGCACCTCATCCACTGAAAGTAAGCTTTGGTGAATCTGATAAACAAGCACCACATGCTTTTATTGCTAGATTATATATAGACGTCCTAGATAATTTTTATATTTTAGAGTATTGATTATATAATCTTTACTGTGCATATGACAGTAAACCCTTTGAATCTTAAATATATAAGACAGATCATTTCTCTCTCTCTCTGTCTATATATGTGTGTGTGTGTATGTGTCTTTATATATATATTTATTTATATATAGCCTTGTGTTCCTTTTATGATTTTCTGGTTTTACTATTTACATTTTAAACCACAAGACAAACTGATCTTATTAAAATTAAAAGCTTAAGTGGATTGTGCAAAAATTACTATATACAATTCAGCAAATATGTAATCTTCAGAAAGTCAAAAGATCTGTTTCAAGAAAAATTGTCTTCTTTTCTGTCTTGCAAGAAAAAAATGTTTTTTTAACAGTAAAATAATCCTAGTTTAAGAAAACACTTAGTGAGTAGAAGCTTTTCTTATTTTTTTTTCTTAAAATATGTTTTGCAATATAAATTTCCATCACAGAAGTGATAGTTGTTTTTTTTTTACCTAAAGTAAATTTTTCAACATATCAGAATTGTTGACTTATAGGGGCCCTTTTCTTGCAGTGGTTTTATTTTAAATGTTTTAATGATTCCAAATACTTGCTTGTGACTGTTCAGCTGCTGGTCATGAATTACCTCAGCTGCATCTCGTTCCTTCGTTTTCTCTTCAGTATATAATCAGTTTGTGTTAGTGCTCCACTTGTAAAGTCATTCCCATGTGTGGAGTGATGGTTGTGGGCTTTTTGGTAGAGTGTGAAACTGACAGACTTATTAAACTGCAGATAATGTTTGTTTGTCATTTTGAAACATATGTTTTATAAAGTAACTTAGATGTCCTTTTTTTTTTAAAAAAAAATACCTTTGGTTAAATATAAGGTCTCTTACTGATTACCCGAACAAAACATGATATTTATACATTAGAGCTATTGTTTAATGTTTGTGAAACTTAGGTCACATATGTCACTTGTTGGGCTGTCTTTAAAACTCTACAAACCCTAAAACACATTTCTAGACTAATCACTGAACATGTAAAAATACATAGGGTCTCATTAGGATTCCTCCTGACTGTTATTTAGAAAAAATTCAGTGGTTGCCCAAAACTTTTCTACAATGGAATTCTTGATGAACGAGTCTCTTGTGGTTTGCATGTTAACTTTTTAAAGAAATGCATATTTGATTAAAAGGATTTGGATCATGCGAATATGTCTAAAAATCATAGTTTGATAAGACCATCAGGATGTTGATGTGCTAAAAGCCTCATTCTTATTGTAAAGCTCCAAGACAAGTCCTGACTTGTGACAAGCTGCAGATATTTTAATTTAAGACCCAATAAAAGGATTCTTGTCTCCAGCTGCGTTTCCATGAGACCTTTGCGCAAAACCTTATCGAAATTCCAGGAATTTCTAAAAAACACGGTAAATAATAAATCCCTTGGTGAATAATACAAAAGAAATAATGTAAATAATCCCTGCAGTTAAATTAAATATATAAAAAATGTCAAAAGTAAAATTAAACACCAAATAATGATCATTCAAAAACATGTTATGTTCAATTTATTATGGAGTTTTTATTGACAAATTTCACACAACCATTCTGTTCTTTCCAGGCTGTTTATTTCTTGGTCTGTCATGTTCAAACAGGAGTGGTACCATCTTTCACAGCTTGTCCACTCAATCTGTTGGGGGAAAAAAGTGACAGTTATAAAGTTAAGTAGTCAGTACATGATCAGTCGCACCTTTTTGGATTATGTTTTCATATTTCATTTTCAACTGCTGCCAGGTCCTCTTTATGCCTGCTGGATTGCACCTGAAATACATACATACATATTTATGCATTTCTCTGTTGGATACATTTTAGAGGAGCATTATGAGGAACAAAACTATTACTCTTGATGACACATATTGGATTACTTATTGACCCTGACTCAGGAACTCCCATAAATTGATTATGTAATTGTACTTTTAATTTGTTACAAAGAATTAATGCAGTTACAAAGATTACTTGTTGCATTATTGATGTGAGGACATAATCTTTGATTTAGAAAATGACAAAATTATGTTACTGCCATTATTTTGTACTCATCCTGAATTTAAATGATCAAAATACATACGTACGCATTAACTCGGGCAGCGATTTCCTCCCACGCCGACTCTCTCTGTTTAGCTGCTGCAGCAGTGTTGCTTTTCCTCCGGAAAACAGGCTCTTAGTCAGCATATGCCTGCAGGAGCATGTCAATTTCTGACGGCGTGAAGTATGCCGCTCTGCTGGTGTTTGCTCCCGTTGCCATGGTGAATCAGGCTGTCGTCGCTCCATTGATCAGGGCTTTTAATGGTCGCGGCGCTCGCACCTGATTCTGGTTCCAACAACTTCAAGTTGATTGACTCAAACATTTTCAGCTGTTCAGAAACCGAAAACCCAGAGTTTGAGAATTTTGAGTCCAGTGACTCTAAGTTCAGGTTTGAACTCTAAATTTCTTGAACCTGCTTCTTGGAACGGGCCCCTGGTGCCCAAAGCAGCCCCAAAACATTAGTGAGCCTCCCCCATGTTTCGCCGTGGGGACAGTGTTCTTTTCTTTGTATGCCCAGTTTAAGTCTACGAACATGAAGTACATTTGCCTTACCACAAAGCTCCAGTTTGGTCTAATCCGACCAAAGGACATTCTACCAGAAGCTTTGCGGCTTGCCAACGTGCATTTTTGCAAATTCCAGTCTTGCTTTTTTATGATTTGCCCAAAACAGTATTTTTCTTTGAATTTTTATATATAAGTGTCAACTAATACAAACATGTATAAAGAAATAAATAAATAAAATAAATAAATGAATGAAAATTAAAAAAAAATAAAACAAAAACAAAACTACATTAATGAAAGTTGCCAATCACAACATCTTTGGCAAGATATATATTTTTTAAATTATGCTGTGTTCAAACAAGAAGATTGCGTGTACAGAATATGTTCACTTTGATATCAAGTTTTGATTGTATAGAAAGACGACACTTTTTTGTCATAAAAGTAAAGGGCAGAACTTTAATGTCTTTAAAAGACGTTTTTATTCAAGTTATATTACAAATAAATAATCAATTCCTTTGTGAATAATACAGAATAAAAAAGAAATAACAATGAAAGTAATCCCTGCAGTTAAATTAAATATATAAAAAATGTCAAAAGTAAAATTAAACACCGAATAATGATCATTCAAAAAAATGTTATGTTCAATATATTATGGAGTTTTTACTGACAAACTGCTGAATACTGTAAAGATATTTGTTTATTTTAGTCTGTTGAATCGTTTCAGCTCCTACCCACGTCTCAGTATTTTGTAGCACAACCTTTTGAGGCAATCACTGCCGTCAGCCGATTTTTGTACCAATCAGCGTTCTGCATCTCTCGACCGGTATTTTGGCCCACTCCTCTTGAGCAAACTGCTCCAGTTGCCTGAGGTTTGATGGGCGTCTTCTCCAAACGGCACGTTTCAGCTCCTTTCAAAGATGCTCGATTAGATTCAGATCCGGGCTCATGGAAGGCCACTTCAGAGCTCAGATGACCAAACATGTGCCGCAATGGAGGCGATCTGTGCACCGCTGCCTCCGCATGGGATGTCAAAGACAACAAAATCTTAAAGGGCTGTTTAACATGTGAAGTGATGTCTGCAAGATTAAGATGTTTGTAAACAAATCCCTCTGTTCTTTTCAGCATGTTCAAATCCCTGGGTTTGACTTCAGTTTTTATCAACATGATTTCTCGAATGTCTCAAAGACAATTCAAAAACTAAATCTTGGTCTTAGACTACTTGGCATTCATGCTGATTTTGGGGAATTTAAGTGTAGATTGTGTACATAACAGCAAACATAGGCATGTATCTCCCTGTAAACTCTTTGGACATCTCAGTTTTTGAGAAGTGCAGTAATGGGGAGAGCTAAGATATTGGGGATAACCTCTAAGCTCCCAGACTTCAAGAAGGGGATCCAACCTCAACTGAAAACACCACACAAATGGTTAAAGGGAGTACATTTTTGTAGGTTCCAAAACAGACATATTTTCCAAGCACTTTTTTTTCACACAATTATATTTCCAATTATCCAAAGTAATCAAACACCAAAAACCATGAAAAAGAAAAATATATGGGCAAACTTATTCTATGAAGTTTAAAAATTAACACTAACATAACATCCAACATTTCACTCTGTTGGCTTTTATCTCTTTGTAGTCACATCTATAATTTCCCTAGACCTGTAGCTCAATAAAAGAATCAAACTACACTGATTTGAATGAAAGGGTTTATTTTTTTACTTTGTGGCCCCCAGCTGCAGTCTGGCTCATCCTGTGGAAGATGTGAAACATATACCCATTTTAGAGATAACATTCTTTTTCTTCACTTTAGATTGCGTTTCTTCTTTTATCAAATAAACTCCAGCTCATGCAGGGGCAGGCATTACATTGTGCGTGAGGCACGCTCTGACTGCAGAAAAATGTAAATCGGCACGCTCCTCCTTCAACAGTAGGAGCCAGTAGGCCAACAGTGATAAATAGCCAGCCACCACCCAGTCCGAGTCCTGTCACCACAGACCAGGCGCCCAGCCCGGGCAACCCAGAGATCAAGACGCACCCACAGCTCCTCCTTTCCTCCTGATCAGCCAGAGCCTCCTCATCAGCTCCAGCCTCCACTCCTCAAGCCGGCTGAGCTCCAGCATCCGGAGTTCCAGCCAGCTCTTCTCCAGCCGGCTCAGCTCCAGCTGGATCTCCTCGAGCCGGATCTCCTGCATCCTCCGTTCATCCATCCTGCACTTTAGAAACACAAAGCTCTATATTGGTTCCTTTTAGCAGATCAGACCTAGTCTTATTAGGCGACCTAAATTGGGATATGATAAATGTAACTGAGAAAGTTAATTTACAATTGGAGTCATTAAGTATTAATCAAATTATATAACAGCCCCCCAGATATGACCCAAAAAAATCCTGACAAGGAAACACTTATTTACATAATTCTTACAACAACCCCTTCTAAGTATCAAGCTGGAGTGTTTTGCAGTGACATCAGTGACCATTGTTGGATTGCATGTACTCGGTCTTATTCAACAAAAAAAAAGCCTGCAAACTTTTCCTACAGTAGTCAAAAAAGGTCATTTAAAAAAAGTTTAATTGTCAAGCCTTTAACCATGAATCCCAGTCTTTAAATGCATTTTAATCGATGCACCTACTGAAACTTGCACATGTTTTGACTACAAATGTCTTGAATTATAGTGCATTTCATTTAATTTACCGATGTAAGACTTTTACTGTTGAACTATTTTATTATTTGATAGTTTTCATTATGTAAATTCTTGCATGTATTGGGATGTTTTATCTGCTCTTGTTTTTCTCGTCCAGGTCATTATTGTAAATAAGAACTTGTTAATAACATCTAGTTAAATAAAGGTTATATATATATATATATATACACACACTGCACTACACACTACAACCTCCCTCTCCCTAACCACTCCTCACTCCCCTCTTCTATTCCCACCATACTGAAGAGAGGCTGGGTCCTAGCGGGCTACAGCGAGGTAGGCCCAGGTCATTATACCAATTGCCCTTTATGTCATGTCCTCTAACAGTGCCATATCTGTCATCTGCAGTTTCTTCCAATGAAGTCAGTGAGAATAGAGTCCATAGGGCAATAACACGTGTAATTATGAACACAGGAAAATCTATAAGAAATTCGTAACATCTCAAAAATAATGCAAAAGATCTCTGGGAAAAGCACTAGTATTTCCTTCAATAGGAGGCCAAATGTTCTCACCCTTTGCGACTGGCCATTGGTTGAAATATATTGATCAATGTTTCTGTGAAGAAATGGATTAAAGAACCAAAACAAATAAGAGCTTTAGTAGTTTGACTGAAAATACTAATAAATGAATAAAGATAGATCACTTACCAACAATTTTCATTCACAAGAAGAAAGGTACAGCAGTATGGTGATGTGTCCTTAAATAGCCCACCTGTCCTCGCTGGTGTCTTCGTTACTTAAAGCAGGAACACCTTGGATTACTTAGAAGTGATTATATTTTCTGAAAAAACAGCAGACCACCAAATAATTTGCCTCATCTGCTGAACTCATTTGCTGCATCTTCTAAGTCACATGAATGCTGCCTTTTTGGAGTTGCAATTGTGCTGTCACAGTGTAATTATAAAATGAAATTATGTTAATTTGAGTAGACATTGACAATCTGGTATGTTGCAATGATGAGAAACTTGCCTTACAATCCTTATGTGTCTGAAGGCCATGTCACACCGCCACTACGTACATTTTGCACATTTTCCTTGTGAATATACGTGTAAAAAATGGTGGTCTAAATATGCAATATTAATGTGAATCTGTGAATTCTTCTTGGATGCATCACTAATTAACCAAGTAGGACCCATAGAAGATTTATTACTAAACGACGCAAAGATCAGAAAGATCTGCACATTTACTTTACTTTGAGGATCAGCGCACTGATCTAAAATATCACATTCCATCAGCAGCATGGACAGCAACCGTCACAGGCCCTCATGATGCTTTGTGTAACCCTTCCGCTCTCCTTGGTATGTTTACATTGGGAGTGGGGTCGTCTGGACCCCACGAGAGAGATCGCTAAACTTTTATCATTGATCTTTGAGTTTCACTGATGTCTATGGCAGACATAAAATCCTGTCCACCTAGATCCACATTTGTCATGGGAGGAATCGCACATCAATATAAGGGTGGAGTCATCTGGACCCCAAAGAGAGCGGAAGGGTGAAAGGGGTCATACTATGAAAGATCAACCTTGAGGATTTAAATGTATTATACTGTTCATTTGTCTCAATAAAAGAACCCCAAAGCAGTATTTTGATCCATTCATGCATGTAAGAGTAATCCTTTAAAAATCTGCCGTTTCTGCATTTTTGGTTTCAGTATGGTCACCTCTTTTAAACTAAAGTTTTAATGTGGGCAATTTTTTTAATTCTCTTAGTTTGATACTTGCTAATTTTATGTGATTTTATTTGGGTTTGTATTTAAGGTATCATGAATGCTTTGACTGTTGTATTACTTATTTAGGTCATCCAATGGGTCTTGGGGTCAGGTGGCTGGGGATCAAAAGCTACCATAGGGGACTATGATTGCTTGAGGGGTTGGCTGTAACCTGGTTTCTCCCTGGCTGTGTGGACTTGGGTGGCTGAGGATGGGAGGGTGGGTGCACCCCGCAGTGCCTCCGCTGCACCGTGCAGCTGACCATGGCTGTTGCGCTCAGGTTTGGATTGGGCGACGCAGTTCCAATGACACCGATCTATGCTGGAGCAAGACCACTCCCTTTTTACATATAACACAATATCTAAAAAGGCTTGGAGTTGGTGGCAGGGGAAAGATAAAAACAAAAAGAATATAGAAGAAATACAATTTAATGTAATGCCTAATCGTTCAAAATTACAGATATATACATAAATATTTTAAATGTCAATGTGAAATCAATATAAATATCAATCATGTGGAAAAATTGAAATTAAATACTATGAATCATGTCAAAAGTACCAATTGAGAAAATAAATAGATCGATTAAAATTGAAATGACATCCCCTCTACCCATCCATTTGGTTTACACAGTCTGGCTGTCCAACGTTTGGTCTTGCACCCTGAGGATAAGAATGCATCCACATGAGAGGTTTTTTGAGTTTCTCTTTTTTATGTTTTAATTTTATTCCTTGCTTTATTTCGGTCTGTTATGTTTGGATTTGTTGAGTGTGTGTAGTTTTTATTTATGGATTTTTTTTGTGTGTGTTTTAAGATTCTACTTTGTTTTGGTTGGTGTGTGTGTGTGTGGCGGGGGTGGGGGTTGTGGGGTGCTGGTCCCTCATGTCTGCCAGGGGCATGAGTGGTGGTGGTGCTGGGTCTCTTGCCCTTTCGGTGCAGTGCTAGTTACTCCCTTGGTAAGCCGTCAATGGGGACTGGCTTGGCTCGGCCTTTGACTATGGCTGGCTTGCTACCTTGTGGTTGCCCTGGGAGGGGGAAGGCGCCTACTGCAGACGGCTGGGGAGCTGGCTGCACGGGGGGTGCACCATTGAATGGAGAGCAGCCAATAATTAAAAATCAACTATAAAAAGTTATTATAGAGTATATTTGATATGTCCATACCAACACCACAACTACCCCACAACTGTCACTGTCTTGCTGCACAGGATGTGACATGGTTGCTCCCTTCCATTTAGTTGTGCTCCAATCATACATGCCAAATGTCATCCTCATTTTGAAGTACTCCCTGGGTAGTAGATACATGTTCTGTTATGCAATGTACTTCCCAACAGCAGACTGTTCTCAACATGATACATTCTGCATTTTTTTGGCAGCTTTTTCAGATTCCCGAGCTTCAGCTGGATTTTGAGCAGGGTCCACCAAAAAAAAAACGAACTGATAGCTGGGACAATGTACTGCAATGTATATGATCGAATGCAAGTTACTATGCAACATTGCTGTTTAGACCATAACATTGTGACAGTGGCTTACCAGCAGTTTCCAATGATTTCCTTGTATGTTCACAAAGGAAATGGCAGCCTTGTAGTTATCAAAGTTCACCTGTAAAAAATAAATGTTTTTTTGTTTAAGCAATTTTGTCCATCATGCACTTTTATTTGCAAGGACAAATAATTGGTCACATCTAAATATGAAGCCATACAAATATGGTCTCTGATGTCAATCAGACACAGCTTCTGAGTGTTCTATGTAATCCAGAGGATACCTTTGAAAGACGTTGACGGCTCAACTCTGTCCGGTCACCAAAAAGTATAACGCCAGCTGTATAATGGTTCAAAATGTAGATGGAATTTGTCGTTTTGAACTCATTACATGACTGGTGGAATAGTCTCTCAATCACCTCCATAGCATAAAGGCAAGTCATGTTAGCACGACAATTTGTGCATATACACAATGTTATTGCAATAGAGAGCCAAATGTATTGTTAATGAAGTTATACACCTTAATCCATTAATCTAGAGAAACTATGCCCAAGTTGTTTGTATGTAGACAACATTCAAAGGGAGAGAGGTAGCTAGAGCTGAAATAAACTTTACTACTCCCTTATCCCATGAATGTTGAAAAAAGTTGATCTCTTCAGTGACAAGTTGAATCCAACAACCCAAAGGGAGAGGGTGACCACTACACAAAACAATTAGCACTGGGATGTATTAAAATATAAGCTGTCAATACCTCTCCTGTTATCCACTGGTGCGGTTTCAGAGAAAGGATCTCACTGTGACGAATGAGGATATTTGTCCCCCTGGATTGTGTTGGTATTGCTGCAACTACCACTTCTGTGCTCTTCTTCTGCCACAGTGAGGCAAGCTTTTAAAAGATATATCATTAAACACAGATCTAGTTTATTACAATACTCAATTTCACTATGTTCACCTCTGTGGACATGGGGTCAGCATGAGTTTCTGGCTGATGGGCATCCAAAGATGTTGGAAGTGGCTGTCAACGTAAGGGTAATGCATGAGCAGTCCTTCACTGCTTTCATACAAATGACAATACCACAATTCTCACTTATGCTTTTTTACTTCCTGTTTATTTACCTCAGATGACACTGGACAGTCAGGAGTGTCTGTCTGGTAGGTGCACAGCGGTGACTGAGAGTATCTGTTGATGCGGATATTAAACGCACATTTTAGACCAAACACAAAAGCCTCATATCATCTTGTGGCATTAATGTAACAGTCAGACCACTTAGCACTTTGCTATTCTAATTACAGGCGCTGATTACATTTGGAAATATGTTCCTTATGGTCTAAGAAACATCTTGAGATATACTAAATAAATAAAAAAATGCAGACTGTCCAGAACATTACACATGATTAAGAGGATTCTATCTGTCCTAACAAAGCACGTGAAATTTAAGATGCAACAATGTGAGAGTGTGATTATAACATTAAACCAGCGTCATACCTCCTGCTTTTCCTGGACATATTGGAAGGGTGAAGAGAGTGGTTTGACATAAAGGCCTGTCCTCCTTTCGGATTTTTGGCTCTTGTCTTTCCATACCTCCTCTTCTACCCTATGTCTCTTTATTGTGAGAAAACGTGAGCATTTAGTGTATGATCATGAATAGCTTCAAGAGTCACATACAGAATATACAATGGGGATGTTATCCATTTAAAGACTCAATCTATTGTCACAGGAGGTGTAATCCTGTTCACACTCTGTTCCAGGATAAATATTGCATAAGAGTAAAAAGGTGGAAATAATAATGAATACAATAGTCAAATATGACTTATACTTGTAGCCAAACAACAAACTAGAATCTAGGTAATAGAACACTCCTGAAAAAGGTTAAAAAACCGAAGGTCAGTTCACTACCTTTTTGGATATTTTTAAGGAGTCCTCATACTCCCTCAGCAGAGCACTGTGCATTTGTTCATGTTGTTGTACAAACTCATCCATTCGACCAACTTTCTTGCCACTAAACCGCACTCTCTTCAAATCCCACTGGCTCTTTTCCATTATCCCCTGGGTCCTGTTGTCACTGGTGTAGTTCTATTAGAGCATAGTAGTGTTCAATCATTTTTCATGGAGCTTGGAAAATTGCAAAAAAATAAATCTGAAGTTCTAAAAGAGTTGAGGAAATACTTACTTGTGTGTCCTTTTCTGATGCTTTGCAGAATTTGTTTGACAATGACTCATAAATGGGACCATTGCCGTGATGGCCAAGACTGCCTGCAACACATGAAGATATGTGATGTAATAATATGCATATACACACTTATTAGGGACAGACTATGTGTATAGCAAAGGTCTATTTCCGTACCAAGAAGCATACCACTCCACAAAGCAGCAAATGGTAAAAAGTGCCTCAGCAACTTTGCCATATAGTCTGGATAATGGTATGCATTGGCATCCACTTCTCTATCGATTGGTGCATCATGCATGATTCTTTGGAAATGCACGTGAAAGGGCTCCAGAGAAATGTCATCCTAACATTGGACAAAAAGGATTGCTTAAATTAGAACTTAGAGAAATAAACATTTTCAGAATTGCCAGGTAAATGGAATATTTAAAAAGAGTTTAGCTCTTTTAATGTCGATTGTGACAAGCAACGGAATTGCAAGAGATTTGAAGAAATAAATATACAAATAGTTGACAGACTACATTCGTCTCTATAATAGCTTACCAAGATGTCTTCTTCCATGTCATCAACTTAAATGTCTTCATTTTTTAAAGTCGGCATTAAATTTTGAAGCTTATGGAAGTGCACATTGACATTCACACCATTGCAAGGACTGGAAAAAACAGTAGCACTTGCAACTGTCGTCAAGCTGGTGTAAGCTGGAGCCTTACGCCATGGTCCCAATAAGGTGCATTGATAATTGATAGTGAAGGGTTGCACTGTAAAAACAGTGGAAGAAATAATTAAAGAAGACTTAACAATGTGAATGAATAATAAGCGTTACTCACTGTTTCTTGCTGAAGGCCTGTGCATTCTTCATGATGTGGCTGAGGCAACGATGTTGAATGGGGAGTCTACATGCAACCTCATTGCCTTGACCAATTGCTAATCTATAGTATTCACTATTTAGCTGTGACAGACTAAGTCCACACAGATTGTATGCAATAGCTTGCTTAAGTACTATAGATCCATCACATATGAACATAACAGGACGCTTCCACACGTTTGATCCATATGATCTGGTGCAATCCGTCATGAAGGAACTCAAAAAAAGGACAGGGAGGCTGTGGTGTGCTCACAGGTCACAAATGTGGCTACAGGAAGAGGGGAGCGTCCTTTCTTTGGGTTGCGTACAACAATTTCATATATGTAATATGGTCCACTGTCCCCTGTGGCTTTCTTTAAAATGCTTCCTGTGGCATCTAGATAAACTATGTCCTCTTGGGATCTTTCTGTAAAAATGGCCATAGACTTCTTTGACCACAACATCACCCCTTTGGGTTCCAGTAGGACCTTCTGGACGATTTTTGTCATCTTTCCCCTTCTGCTGGTCCAACATTATTGGAAGACTTTTGATTTCATCCTCATCGAGCTATGCATTTCTTTTTTCTGCCCAAGAGATGGTTTTCAAAACACCAGTTGGTGGTGCCTTGTCCCTGCATCCAGATTCAAAGACATCCTGTTCAAGCTTGTTTAGATTAGAAAGATAGACTTGTCGTGGCAGATTGGATTTCAGTGCTGCAGCATAAGCTTGCCTGTCATCAGTCCTGACGGGTCTTGCTTTTATTTCATTTTTTTGGTGGCAGACAACACCACCTTCAAACAGCACAGCAGCCTTTAAGGTGGAATCATCCAAAATCTTTACCTTAACCTTAACCGGGCAGTCCTGGAAAAGGCAGTAGCCTTCACATTGAAATAATGGAGCAGAGGATTTGGAGCCCATTGTCTTTACACTGTCCTGCTTGAATCTAAAACTACAATACGGTTGGACCTCACGAATATATTCGTCCAGTTAAGTGTGTTGAACTGCCTCCTCTTCTGTGTTGATCTCATCGACTCCCATTCATTTAATGACAGAATGAAGAAAGCTTCCTCATTAGGAATCTCATTTGCAAAATTTTCATTGGAGTTACTATCCTCATCTGACGTTGGAGCTGTGGGGTCCTATGGGTGATATTGGACAAATGAGTATGCAATGTAACAGCCCTGTATAGATATGTCAGAATGACATTCTAACCAGATAAGTCAATGACATACCTCATAAACAGTTGCAGGAGATGATGCAGCACTTCTTTGAATTGTCAGGTGAATTGTCAGAAGCAACAGATGGATTAGAAATATCTGGTTCTTCCCATGAAACCATGGGGCTGGGGAGGGATGTTTCCACCTTTTCCACCTTAAAGTGGAACATTGTACAAAATAAAACATAATATGTTCAATGTTAAGAATGTGAGAGACATTACAGCTTTCAATCCTACCCAATTGAAGATCCATTTTTTGAAAAAGAAAATAAATAAATAAATAAAAGATACTTACCACACTTGTCTAAAAGGCGTACTTCACCCTTTTCCTATTGTTGGGTACATTGGGAATACCCAGGTCCAGGCATACTTTCCCCCACAATCCAGTTTTAGGGTCATAGCTTTGTGTTGGTGGATTTTGAATATTTAGTTCTTTGGATAGCCTATTAGTGCTTTCGCCAATAGCATCCAATGTAACTTCGCATGTTTTGGTCTACAAAAAGAGCAGAGAGTTAAGAGATAATGACATTGTTTGCATATGTCAGAAGAAAAACACCTGTTTTACCTTTCCATAAATGGAAAAACGCAGCAACCTGAGGAAGAAAAATTGAATGTCAAAGTAGGACAAACATTGAGGATATTAAATACACACCATATCATTCATTTGAAATATACACATGAAAAAAATACATGTCAAGCAGTGTAATTTCTCAAGATGAATGCAAAATGTGTAGCTACATCAGTATGCTACTTTAATAGAAATTGTCTAAATGAAAATGCATGTTAATGTGATCAATTGAATTAACTGCTGAGTGTGCAATTGTGTTGATTGGAT
>NC_050529.1:19904022-19904391 GCF_002922805.2 Oryzias melastigma | reverse complement strand
TTTCATCATAAAAGTGATAGTTGTTTTTTTTTTTACCTAAAGTACATTTTTCAAAATATCAGAATATTTTGACTTATAGGGGCCCTTTTCTTGCATTGGTTTTATTTTAAATGTTTTAATGATTCCAAATACTTGCTTGTGACTGTTCAGCTGCTGGTCATTAATTACCTCAGCTGCATCTCGTTCCTTCGTTTTCTCTTCAGTATATAATTACTTTGTGTTAGTGCTCCACTTGTAAAGTCATTCCCATGTGTGGAGTGATGGTTGTGGGGGTTTTTGGTAGAGTGTGAAACTGACAGACTTATTAAACTGCAGACAATGTTTCTGTCATGTTGAAACATATGTTTTATTAAGTAACTTACATGTCCT
>NC_050529.1:19903234-19903984 GCF_002922805.2 Oryzias melastigma | reverse complement strand
GTTAGTGCTCCACTTGTAAAGTCATTCCCATGTGTGGAGTGATGGTTGTGGGGTTTTTGGTTAAATATAAGGTCTCTTACTGATTACCTGAACAAAACATGATATTTATACATTAGAGCTGTTTAATATTTGTGAAACTTAGGTCACATATGTCACTTGTTAGGCTGTCTTTAAAACTCTAGAAACCATAAAACACATTTCTAGACTCATCACTGAACATGTAAAAATACATAGGGTCTCATTAGGATTTCTCCTGACTGTTATTAAGGAAAAATTCTGTGGCTGCCCAAAACTTTTCTACAATGGAATTCTTGATGAATGAGTCTCTTGTGGTTTGCATGTTTACTTTTTAAAGAAATGCATATTTGATTAAAAGGATTTGGATCGTGCGGATATGTCTTGACTAATGTCTAAAAATCATAAAGTTTGATAAGACCATCAGGATGTTGATGTGCTAAAAGCATTATTCTTATTGTAAAGCTCCAAGATAAGTCCTGACTTGTGACAAGCTGCAGATATTTTAATTTAAGACCCAATAAAAGGATTATTGTCTTTAGCTGTGTTTTGTATGAGCTTTACTATATGTTTGAAATCACTATTGTGATTCTGTTTCCCTTTATTATTATAGTCTTATTTCTTTCTGTGTTTTGACAGTTAAAAACTTGACCACACTTTATTCAATTTACACAATCCAGGGGAAAGATAATATATATATATATATATATATATATATATATATATATATATATA
>NC_050529.1:19897646-19903217 GCF_002922805.2 Oryzias melastigma | reverse complement strand
TGTCCTGTTGGAAGACTCATGAGCCCGGACTGAGAGCAAGCTTTTTGACACTGGGCAGCACACCTCTCCCCAGAATGCCCTGATAGTCTTCGGCTTTCATCCAACATTGCACACACTCAAGACTACCGGTGCCCGACGCAGCAAAGCAGCCCCAAAACATCAGTGAGCCCCCCCCATGTTTCACCGTGGGGACAGTGTTCTTTTCTTCGTAGGCCTGGTTTTTACGCCAACGAACATAAAGGACGTTTGCCCTACCAAAAAGCTCCACTTTGGTCTTATCCGACCAAAGGACATTGTCCCATGAGACATTTGTGCAAAACTTTATCGAAATTCCAGGAATTTTGAAAAAACACAGTAAATAATAAATAAATCCCTTGGTGAATAATACAAAAGAAAAAGAAATAATGTAAATAATCACTGCAGTTAAATTAAATATATAAAAAATATCAAAAGTAAAATTAAGCACCAAATGATGATCATTCAAAAAATGTTATGTTCAATATATTATGGAGTTTTTATTGACAAATTTCACACAACCATTCTGTTCTTTCCAGGCTGTTTATTTCTTGGTCTGTCATGTTCAAACAGAAGGAGTGGTACCATCTTTCACAGCTCGTGCATTCAATCTGTTGGGGGGAAAAAGGTGACAGTTAAAAAGGTTACAAGATACAGTATTTTTAATTGGGTTTTTTGGGGGTGGGGTTAAAAACATGTTTTGTGGTATTGTACAATTTAAAAAAATAAATAATTTGTTGTCCCATTGCCTTTACAGCACAGAGTTGCTTTCAAGCTAAAAGACAATCTTGAGTGGGTGTCATAAATTACATTGAGGGACCCCAGAGCTACACAAAAATGTTGTTCAGTAATAAGTCGTGCCGTTGAGTGTTTAAAGTCATGTAAATATAACAATTCCACCTTCAACACATTACCCTCAGTAACTTATTTTGCATGTACTTTCAATAACAGAATACTATAAATAAAATTGTTACAAACAAAATGCACAGTAAATTTATGAAGTCAATGGCACAATCCCATGTGTTTGGACCATCATATCCATGTGGAGTGTCTTGGCCAGAAATGGAGCACTGTTCCTTTGAGCTGAATACTGTAAAGATATTTGTTTATTTTAGTCTGTTGAATCGTTTCAGCTCCTACCCACGTCTCAGTATTTTGTAGCACAACCTTTTGAGGCAATCACTGCCGTCAGCCGATTTTTGTACCTGTCAATCAGCATTCTGCATCTCTCGACCGGTATTTTGGCCCACTCCTCTTGAGCAAACTGCTCCAGTTGCCTCAGGTTTGATGGGCGTCTTCTCCAAACGGCACGTTTCAGCTCCTTCCAAAGATGCTCGATTGGATTCAGATCCGGGCTCATGGAAGGCCACTTCAGAGCTCAGATGACCAAACATGTGCCGCAATGGAGGCGATCTGTGCACCGCTGCCTCCGCATGGGATCTCAAAGACAACAAAATCCTAAAGGGCTGTTTAACATGTGAAGTAATGTCTGCAAGATTAAGATGTTTGTAAACAAATCCCTCTGTTCTTTTCAGCATGTTCAAATCCCTGGGTTTGACTTCAGTTTTTATCAACATGATTTCTCGAATGTCTCAAAGACAATTCAAAAACAAAATCTTGGTCTTAGACTACTTGGCATTCATGCTGGTTTTGGGGAATTCAAGTGTAGATTGTGTACATAACAGCACATAGACATGTATTTCCCTGTAAACTCTTTGGACATCTCAGTTTTTGAGAAGTGCAGTAATGGGGAGAGCTAAGATATTGAGGATGACCTCTAAGCTCCCACAGGAGGATCCAACCTCAACTGAAAACGGCACACAAATGGTTAATGGGAGTACATTTTTGTAGGTTCCAAAACAGACATTTTCCAAGCATTTTTTTTTTTACACACATCACATTTCTAATTATCCAAAGTAATCAAACGCCAAAAACTATGAAAGACATAGAAAAAAAAAATATATGGGCAAACTTATTCTGTGAAGTTCAAAAAAATAACACTAACATAAAAAACATTTCGCTCTGTTGGCTTTTATCTTTGTAGTCGCATCTATAATTTCCATAGCCCTGTAGCTCAATAAAAGAATCAAACTACACTGATTTGAATGAAAGGGTTTATTTTTTTACTTTGTGGCCCCCAGCTGCAGTCTGGCTCATCCTGTGGAAGATGTGAAACATATACCCATTTTATAGATAACATTCTTTTTCTTCACTTTAGATTGCGTTTCTTCTTTTATCAAATAAACTCCAGCTCATGCAGGGGCAGACATTACATTGTGAGTGAGGCACGCTCTGACTGCAGAAAAATGTAAATCGGCACGCTCCTCCTTCAACAGTAGGAGCCAGTAGGCCAACAGTGATAAATAGCCAGCCACCACCCAGTCCGAGTCCTGTCACCACAGACCAGGCGCCCAGCCCGGGCAACCCAGAGATCAAGACGCACCCACAGCTCCTCCCTTTCCTCCTGATCAGCCAGAGCCTCCTCATCAGCTCCAGCCTCCACTCCTCAAGCCGGCTCAGCTCCAGCATCTGAAGTTCCAGCCAGCTCTTCTCCAGCCAGCTCAGCTCCATCCAGCTCTTTTCCAGCCGGCTCAGCTCCAGCTGGATCTCCTCGAGCCGTCTCTCCTCGAGTCTGCTCAGCTCCAGCCGGCGCAGGTCAAGCCGGCCCTCCTGCATCCTCAGTTCATCCATCCTGCACTTTAGAAACACTAAGCTCTATATTGGTTCCTTTTAGCAGATCAGACCTAGTGTTATTAGGTGACCTAAATTGGGATATGATAAATGTAACTGAGAAAGTAAATTTACAATTGGATTCATTAAGTATTAATCAAATTATATAACGGCCCCCCAGATATGACCCAAAAAAATCCTGACAAGGAAACACTTATTTACATAATTCTTACAACAACCCCTTCTAAGTATCAAGCTGGAGTGTTTTGCAGTGACATCAGTGACCATTGTTGGATTGCATGTACTCAGCCTTATTCAACAAAAAAGCCTGCAATCTATTCCTACAGAAGTCAAAAATGGTCATTGAAAAAAAGTTTATTCGTCCTTCTGTGTGTTCTTTTATCATGTTCTTACCTTTTATTATGTTGTTTTTATCTTTATTCACTTATTTTATTACATTTGTTTTATTACGCTTTTTAGTTTTTAATGTTCAGCGCTTTGTTTCAATTTTAAAATTGTGTTAAAGCGCTTTATAAATAAAGATGATGATGATGATGATGATGATGATGAAGCCTTTAACCATGAATCCCAGTCTTTCAGGAGAAAGACTTGTTATTAGTTATTTCTTTAAATACAACCCTATGCCATATAATCACTTTGGTTGCAAGATTGCAGTTCAAAAAATGGATACAAATTGTCAGTACATATTTATGAGTACCACTATAAAATAGATGTAGTAAATGAGATCCATGACTGAGCAGTCAGTTGTTAGCCCTACAAAGTTGAATAACTACTTACAGGGTTTCACCTTGACCAACATCCACTATTTGGTCAAGTAATGTTTAAAAAGCATCTTTTGCCTCTGGTAAATAAGAGCACTATAAACTCTAGGTCTATTTTGAGTGCCATATAAAAGACTTACCCAATCTGTAAGTAGAGCACTGGAACCTGGAGGCGTGGATGTGGAACAGATTGCGCAGTTGTTATCGGACTCAAACACTGAAAATATTTGGGATAAAGAAGAGTATAAATAATGTGATACAACCTGACTGTGCATGTGCTAGCTACAAATGTTTGTACTATTAAACTACTCATGCTGGTTGTCATTTGGCAAACCTTTGCATCAGTCTTCTCCCATAGAACACATAGTAAAACATACTTGTACCATGAGATATTTTAAATGATGTAAGTGTCAATAATCCATCTCTTTGTGGAAATTAATAATGTATGCAACTACTTTGAGCTTGCCTTATCCTTTGTGGACGTCACGTAAATGCTTGACATGTTCTTTGCCATTTTCTCTATAACTTTGTAATTCTGTATTTACAAGATACTTACCAGAATCAGAGAGAAGCATTAGTGCCAGCTCTTGTCTAACGGCTGCCATTTCCGTGCGAGATGTTCCAAATGTAATTTGTGGCAAGAGAGGAAAACACACCATGAGTTCCCTGGCAAGGAGAGCAGTCAATTAAAAATCAACTATAAATGACTAAGTTATTAGAGTATATTTGATATGTCCATACCAACACCACAACTACCCCACAACTGTCACAGTCTTGCTGCACAGGATGTGGCATGGTAGCTCCCTTCCATTTTGTTGTGCTCCAACCATGCATGCCAAATGTCATCCTCATTTTGAAGTACTCCCTGGGTAGTAGATACATGTTCTGTTATGCGATGTACTTCCCAACAGCAGACTTTTCTTAACATGATACATTCTGCATTTTTTTGGCAGCTTTTTCAGATTCCTGAGCTTCAGCTGGATTTTGAGCAGGGTCCACCAAAAAAAACGAACTGATGGCTGGGACAATGTACTGCAATGTATATGATCGAATGCAAATTACTATGCAACATTGCTGTTTAGACCATAACATTGTGACAGTGGCTTACCAGCAGTTTCCAATGATTTCCTTGTATGTTCACAAAGAAAATGGCAGCCTTGTAGTTATCAAAGTTCACCTGTAAAAAGTAAATTTTTTTTGTTTAAGCAATTTTCCCCATCATGCGCTTTTATTTGCAAGGACAAATAATTGGTCACATCTAAATATGAAGCCATACAAATATGGTCTCTGATGTCAATCAGACAGCTTCTGAGTGTTCTATGTAATACAGAGGATACCTTTGAAAGACGTTGACGGCTCAACTCTGTCCGGTCACCAAAAAGTATAACGCCAGCTGTATAATGGTTCAAAATGTAGATGGAATTTGTTGTTTTGAACTCATTACATGACTGGTGGAATAGTCCCTCAATCACCTGCATAGCATAAAGGCAACCCATGTTAGCATGACAATTTGTGCATATACACAATGTTATTGCAATAGAGAGCCAAATGTATTGTTAATGAAGTTATACACCTTAATTCATTAATCTAGAGAAACTAGGCCCAAGATGTTTATATGTAGACGACATTCAAAGGGAGAGAGATGGCTAGAGCTGAAATAAACTTTACTACTCCCTTATCCCATAAATGTTGAAAAAAGTTTATCTCTTCACAGTGACAAGTTGAATCAAACAACCCAAAGGGAGAGGGTGACCACTACACAAAACAATTAGCACTGGGATGTATTAAAATATAAGCTGTCAATACCTCTCCTGTTAGCCACTGGTGCGGTTTCAGAGAAAGGATCTCACTGTGACGAATGAGGATATTTGTCCCCCTGGATTGTGTTGGTATTGCTGCAACTATCACTTCTGTGCTCTTCTTCTGCCACAGTGAGGCAAGCTTTTAAAAGATATATCATTAAACACAGATCTAGTTTATTACAATACTCAATTTCACTATGTTCACCTCTGTGGACATGGGGTCAGCAGAAGTTTCTGGCTGATGGGCATCCAAAGATGTTGGAAGTGGCTGTCAACATAAGGGTAGTACATGAGCAGTCCTT
>NC_050529.1:19891886-19896541 GCF_002922805.2 Oryzias melastigma | reverse complement strand
TTCAAAATGTAGATGGAATTTGTTGTTTTGAACTCATTACATGACTGGTGGAATAGTCCCTCAATCACCTGCATAGCATAAAGGCAACTCATGTTAGCATGACAATTTGTGCATATATACAATGTTATTGCAATAGAGAGCCAAATGTATTGTTAATGAAGTTATACACCTTAATCCATTAATCTAGAGAAACTAGGCCCAAGATGTTTATATGTAGACGACATTCAAAGGGAGAGAGATAGCTAGAGCTGAAATCAACTTTACTACTCCCTTATCCCATAAATGTTGAAAAAAGTTCAACTCTTCACAGTGACAAGTTGAATCCAACAACCCAAAGGGAGAGGGTGACCACTACACAAAACAATTAGCACTGGGATGTATTAAAATATAAGCTGTCAATACCTCTCCTGTTAGCCACTGGTGCGGTTTCAGAGAAAGGATCTCACTGTGACGAATGAGGATATTTGTCCCCCTGGATTGTGTTGGTATTGCTGCAACTATCACTTCTGTGCTCTTCTTCTGCCACAGTGAGGCAAGCTTTTAAAAAATATATCATAAAACACAGATCTAGTTTATTACAATACTCAATTTCACTATGTTCACCTCTGTGGACATGGGGTCAACAGAAGTTTCTGGCTGATGGGCATCCAAAGATGTTGGAAGTGGCTGTCAACATAAGGGTAGTACATGAGCAGTCCTTCACTGCTTTCATACAAATGACAACACCACAATTCTCACTTATGCTTTTTTATTTCCAGTATATTTACCTCAGATGACACTGGACAGCCAGGAGTGTCTGTCTGGTTGGTGCACAGCGGTGACTGAGAGTATCTGTTGATGCAGATATTAAACACACATTTTAGACCAAACACAAAAGCCTCATATCATCTTGTGGCATTAATGTAACAGTCAGACCACTTAGCACTTTGCTATTCTAATTGCAGGTGCTGATCAAATTTGGAAATATGTTCCTTACTGTCTAAGAAACATCTTGAGATGTACTAAATAAATAAAACAATGCCGACTGTCCAGAACATTACACATGATTAAGAGGATTCCATCTGTCCTAACAAGGAACATGAAATTTAGGATGCAACAATGTGAGAGTGTGATTATAACATTAAACCAGCGTCATACCTCCTGCTTTCCCTGGACAAATTGGAAGGGTGAAGAGAGTGGTTTGACATAAAGGCCTGTCCTCCTTTTGGACTTTTGGCTCTTGTCTTTCCATACCTCCTCTTCTACCCTATGTCTCTTTATTGTGAGAAAACGTGAGCATTTAGAGTGTATAATCATGAATAGCTTCAATAGTCATATGCAGAATATACATGGGGATGTTATCCATTTAAAGAATAAATCTGTTGTCACAGGAGGTGTAATCCTGTTCACAGGATAAATATTGCATAACAGTAAAAAGGTGGAAAAAATAATGAATACAATAGTCAAATATGACTTATACTTGTAGCCAAACAACAAACTAGAATCTAGGTAATAGAACACTGCTGAAAGAGGTTAAAAAAAACCAAAGGTCAGTTCACTACCTTTTTGGATATCTTTAAGGAGTCCTCATACTCCCCCAGCAGAGCACTGCATTTGTTCATGTTGGTGAACAAACTCATCCATTCTACCAACTTTCTTGCCACTAAACCGCACTCTCTTCAAATCCCACTGGCTCTTTTCCATTATCCCCTGGGTCCTGTTGTCACTGGTGTAGTTCTATTAGAGCATAGTATTGTTCAATCATTTTTCATGGAGCTTGGAAAATTGCAAAAAAATAAATCTGAAGTTCTAAAAGAGTTGAGGAAATACTTACTTGGGTGTCCTTTTCTGATGCTTTGCAGAATTTGTTAGACAATGACTCGTATATGGGACCATTGCCGCGACGGCCAAGATTGCCTGCAACCCATGAAGATATGTGATGTAATAATATGCATATACACATTTATTAGGGACAGACTATGTGTATAGCAAAGGTCTATTTCCATACCAAGAAGCATACCACTCCACAAAGCAGCATATGGTAAAAAGTGCCTCAGCAACTTTGCCATATAGTCTGGATAATGGTATGCATTGGCCTCCCCTTCTCTATCGAGTGGTGCATCATGTATGATTCTTTGGAAATGCACGTGAAAGGGCTCCAGAGAAATGTCATCCTAACATTGGACAAAAAGGATTGCTTGAATTAGAACTTAGAGAAACAAACATTTTCAGTAATGCCAGGTTAATGGAATATTTAAAAAGAGTTTAGCTCTTTTAATGTCGATTGTGACAAGCAACGGAATTGCAAGAGATTAAAAGAAATAAATATACAAATAGTTGACAGACTACATTTGTCACTATAATAGGCTTACTAAGATGTCTTCTTCCATGTCATCAACTTCAATGTCTTCATTTTTTTTAAATTCAGCATTAAATTTTGAAGCTTATGGAAGTGCACATTGACATTCACACCATTGCAAGGACTGGAAAAAACAACAGTAGCACTTGCAACTGTCGTCAAGCTGGTGTAGGCTGGAGGCTTGCGTCATGGTCCCAATAAGGTGCATTGATAATTGATAGTGAAGGGGTGCACTGTCAAAACAGTGGAAGAAATAATTAAAGAAAACTTAACAATGTGAATGAATAATAAGCGTTACTCACTGTTTCTTGCTGAAGGCCTGTGCATTCTTCATGATGTGGCTGAGGCAACGATGTTGAATGGGGAGTCTACATGCAACCTCATTGCCTTGACCAATTGCTAATCTATAGTATTCACTATTTAGCTGTGACAGACTAAGTCCACACAGATTGTATGCAATAGCTTGCTTAAGTACTATAGATCCATCACATATGAACATAACAGGACGCTTCCACACGTTTGGTCATATGATCTGGTGCAATCCGTCATGAAGGAACTCAAAAAAAAAAAGGACAGGGAGGCTGTGGTGTGCTCACAGGTCACAAATGTGGCTACAGGAAGAGGGGAGCGTCCTTTCTTTGGGTTGCGTACAACAATTTCATATATGCAATATGGTCCACTGTCCCCTGTGGCTTTCTTTAAAATGCTTCCTGTGGCATCCAGATAAACTATGTCCTCTTGGGATCTTTCTGTAAAAATGGCCATAGACTTCTTTGACCACAGCATCACCCCTTTGGGTTCCAGTAGGACCTTCTGGACGATTTTGTCATCTTTCCCCTTCTGCTGGTCCAACATTATTGGAAGACTTTTGATTTCATCCTCATCGAGCTATGTATTTCTTTTTTCTGCCCAAGAGATGCTTTTCAAAACACCAGTTGGTGGTGCCTTGTCCCTTCATCCAGATTCAAAGACATCCTGTTCAAGCTTGTTGAGATTAGAAAGATAGACTTGTCGTGGCAGATTGGATTTCAGTGCTGCAGCATAAGCTTGCCTGTCATCAGCCCTGACGGGTCTTGCTTTTATTTCATTTTTTTGGTGGCAGACAACACCACCTTCAAACAGCACAGCAGCCTTTAAGGTGGAATCATCCAAAATCTTTACCTTAACCGGGCAGTCCTGGAAAAAGCAGTAGCCTTCACATTGAAATAATGGAGCAGAGGATTTGGAGCCCATTGTCTTTACACCGTCCTGCTTGAATCTAAAACTACAATATGGTTGGACCTCACGAATATATTCGTCCAGTTAAGTGTGTTGAACTGCCTCCTCTTCTGTGTTGATCTCATCGACTCCCATTCATTTAATGACAGAATGAAGAAAGCCTCCTCATTAAGAATCTCATATGTAAAATTTTCATTGGAGTTACTATCCTCATCTGACGTTGGAGCTGTGGGGTCCTATGGGTGATATTGGATAAATGAGTATGCAATGTAACAGCCCTGTATTGATATATTAGAATGACATTCTAACCAGATAAGTCAATGACATACCTCATAAACAGTTGCAGGAGATGATGCAGCACTTCTTTGAGCAGGAGAATTGTCAGAAGCAACAGATGGATTAGAAATATCTGGTTCTTCCCATGAAACCATGGGGCTGGGGAGGGATGTTTCCACCTTTTCCACCTTAAAGTGGAACATTGTACAAAATAAAACATATGTTCAATGTTAAGAATGTGAGAGACATTACAGCTTTCAATCCTCCAATTGAAGCTCCATTTTTTGAAAAAGAAACTAAATAAATAAATAAAAAGATACTTACCACACTTGTCTGAAAGGCGTACTTCACCCTTTTCCTATTGTTGGGTACATTGGGAATACCCAGGTCCAGGCATACTTTCCCCCACAATCCAGTTTTAGGGTCATAGCTTTGTGTTGGTGGATTTTGAATATTTAGTTCTTTGGATAGCCTATTAGTGCTTTCACCAATAGCATCCAATGTAACTTCGCATGTTTTGGTCTAAAAATAGAGCAGAGAGTTGAGAGATAATGACATTGTTTGCATATGTGAGAAGAAAAAACCTGTTTTACCTTTCCATAAATGGAAAAACGCAGCAACCTGAGGAAGAAAAATTGAATGTCAAAGTAGGACAAACATTGAGAATATTAAATATACACAATATCATTCATTTGAAATATACACATGAAAAAAATACATGTCAAGCAATGTAATTTCTCAAGGTGAATGCAAAATGTGTAGCTACATCAGTATGCTTCTTTAATAGAAATTGTCTAAATGAAAATGCATGTTAATGTGATCA
>NC_050529.1:19852064-19891786 GCF_002922805.2 Oryzias melastigma | reverse complement strand
GTCTAGTAATTGTAGCTTAATTACTGAAATTTGAACCGTAAAATGTTACATAAGTGATTCAATTACTATAATTTGTTACTTTGTAATATGTTGTCCCCGACACTGGATATGGGATTGAAATGATTGACTAAAACACTCTTAGTTTTAAGAAGAAGTCAATACTAACAGATAAATGTTTATCTTAGGAGAGTGTGGTTCCAAAACGAGGACTTAAGTTTCACTGATGTTTAATTAAAAAGACCCACTGATGATGGAGGAAAAAGTATCGAGCTTAAATGTAATAGTTGTGAATCAGGAGCAGACAAAATAAAATGTTGCTGGAAAAGCTCGTCGTTGTGATGTAGAAAATATGCCACAAGCTCTCTGGGCCGCTCTGTTCTGGGATCTGGCTCAAATGTTGCTCGCCATTTTTGTTGTAATGTTCGTTTGGGGTTGTAAGCCAGCAGGAGAGAGTGTAAACAGAAGGATGATGGGAAGTAGGAGGGGTACCGACTTTGTGGTTCCATCCAAATTTGACTTGATTCCTAACAACTACGTCCTGCACACAAGGTTACAACATAATCATAATTTAAAGACCGTTTTTCTAAAGATGATTGGAGTGGGACTTTTAGGAATTTAGTTGGTGAGGAGAGGTGTGAAAGAAGATGTGACCATCAGTAAAACTGTGAAAACGGTTGTTAAATCTCTAAAAGTTGTTGCAAAGTGGAAGGAGATTGATGATGTATATGAAGGACCCCAGGACAGAGACTTGGAGCACACCTAAAGTAACAGCGGAAAGCTGTGGTTTGGTCAATACAAGCGTAATCTTCACTATAGGACAGTTTAGGTGATACCAACAGAAGAAAGGCCATGAGGGAGGACAGCGTCAGAGATGGTGTCAAAACCTGCATTAAAGTCAAAAAAGAAGAGAATTGTGGGTAAATCACATTATGTTGTTGGTGATTGTTTTGAGGGTGGTTGCTGTTCGACCATGGGGTCAAAAACCAGAGCAGAGGTCCTCATAAGAAGTCTTTCTGATGATTTATTGGGGGATAAAAGCCCCACCGTAGTTCCATGTAACCCCCCCCGACCCAAGAATGAAGGCGCCGTATACAATCAGAGGGCCCCAAAAGATAGAAAGATTATCTCACTGTTTTTCTATTCCCATCTTTTTGCTTGACAAATTTAGAATTATGTTCCACTTAGTAAAACCTGAGGCATGTTTTAAGGGGGCCATTACTGTCATTTAATTGGCCAATTTAAGCACAAAAAATTAAGATTTAATTGCAAAAACTGAATCTTAAGAAAGAAAGAAACCTTTGTTTTAAGAAATAATGTTTTATTTTCTGTCCTGCAAAAAATATATTCATATTAAAAAAATATTTTCAATAGCAAAATAATCTTAGTTTAATTTTTTTCTTAAAATTCTTGTCCAGTTTTCTTACCCAATTACAAGATTTTTTTGCTTCATGGAAGAAAATTCTGTGATTAGAGTAAGAATTTTTTTTTTTCAGTGTACATATTAGCCAATTATTTGATTGTTTGAGCCAACCTTGGTAATTTTTTTAATGAAGTTTGTGTTTTGATCCAAAAATGAAAAGCTGTAAATGTAAATATATATTTTATTGTGATTTCTTTACACTTGAGTGCTGCCTAAACCTATTATGACACGTTTAATCATCTGCCGTTCATGAATAAAAAATGTAAACTTCAGTTTGTTTTGACAAGGAGCTCTTCACTCTCCAGTCGGAGACTCCAGGCTCATGAAAGATCTTTTACAATAACAAAAGGATGGTTTTTCACAGATCTTCAGCCCCGCTGTGCTTCTTGTTTTCAGCACACAGCTGAGAGTGCAGTGGTGCGCGTGCACATGCATGTGCATCTCATGGTGGCAGCTCTCCTGTGAGATCAGCAGGATATAAGCTGCTTTTCTCAGACTCCACATTCCCTCGTGCTGCTGTTCTGCAGCGGGATCATTAACCCCTCGACCCGCTCAACTTTGACCACCATTCTGTGTTCGGCCCAACAGTCAGATCCTCTGACACAAAAGCTGCAGGAGCATGACCAGGCGGAGAATCCACGCCTAAAAAACATTTGACACACAAAGTTTACTATCAAAGTTACAGGGTTGAGAGGGATGCTTCATTAAGTGTTAAGATACATTACATAAATACTTGATTCATGTATTTTTAAAATTCAATATACTTCATTACATTTTTCATTAGTAAACATATAAACATTTGAGGTGATCACATTATAAAATTGTTCCCAGTGTTTATTTTAACTATGATTATGCCATTTTTAACCAACATGAAATACTTCTATCCGAATTCCTTCACTACTCTCTATAAAGTGCATTCATCATTCTGTAGTGGTGTCCACCTACAGCTCCAACATCCACACTGAAAAAAGTGAAACGTTGGATCAAAAATGACGATTAACTCAACTCAAAATTGTAATTTGATGTAAACTAACAAAACTAAATGTTCAGAATGACAGAACTTTTGTTAATTGATCCGATTTTTTTTTTACTTTTTTCAGTGCAGTGCTCTAGAAATTTTCCTGAATTCTCTGCAAAACACTAGTGTGCCTCGATCCTCACAAGATTTCGGAATGTGGACCACAATGCATTGCGTTTGAAGATATATAGCATTACCTGTGATAATGCTAGTTTGAATAACGGAAGCTGAATTTGGCCGCTGAAGATGCTATTGCTGATAGCTGAAGATGCTGAAATTGATAGCTAAAAATGCCGAAGCGGATAGCTGAAATCACTGAAGCTAACAACTGAAAATGCTGAAGCTAATAGCTGAAATCACTGAAGCTAATAGCTGAAAATGCTGAAGCTAACAACTGAAAATGCTGAAGCTAAAAGCTGAAATCACTGAAGCTAATAGCTGAAAATGCTGAAGCCAATAGCTGAAATCACAGAAGCTAATAGCTGAAAATGCTGAAGCTGATAGCCAGCTAAAATATTAGCTAAATGCCAAATTAGAATAAAAAACTAAAAAAAAAAAAAATCAAACTTGCGCTAGCCAAAACTGCTAGCATGTAGCTGAAAAAATAACTTAACTCCAAAACAGCCTAAAAAAATGAAAAAAGACTAAATTAGCCAAAACAGTTACCATGTTGCTGAAATTTTCGCTAAACTCCAAAATAGCCTAAAAATATCTTAGTAAATGCCAAAACAGTCCAAAAAGCTAGAAGAAAGCCAATTTTTAAAATGAAAAACCGTAACTTTCAAACATAATTTCTACTAATAAACAGGCAGAAATATTATTCCAGAATAAATCAACTTATACCTCAAAAAACGTTCATTATTTTACTCTCCAAAAAATATATTTTGTCCAAATTATACAAGTTAAAAATAAGTGCAAGATAACATCGGACGAATTAAAATTGACTTTGATACATTTGGTTTACAAAATGTTCTTAATATAACGAAGTTGATGTATTATTATGGGATCTCCAACCTTGTTTTTTTTCTCTCCATGTGATTTTTCCATGAACCCACATTTCTCCATCAGATTCAGCTTTCCGAAGCATTTTGTTCACAAAAACACTCAAAAGTTTGTCGTTTCCAGGATGTCAGTTCCCCAAAGGTTTCCATAAAGGATGGCGTGTTGAGAGTCCGTCCCGTCACTGTTCAAGATTCTGGTTTTAGGGGTTAGGACCTGGTTGGGGTTGGAGTCTCCTGAGAGTCACTGCAGGTTTTGTGTCAGTGGGAAAGTTGTTTTCCCAAACGAAACTTCCTGTGAGACTCCTGGTTTCATCCAGTTTGGTAAAAGTTTCCACGTTTCAGCTGTTTTCTTCTCCAGTCTGCAGAAGTTACTTCCTGGCTCCAGAACTTTTGTGAAACTACAAAAAAATGTGTGTTTTTTTTTAATTCCGTCGACCTCTTGGTTGCAGATTTGAGCTTCTCAGTGTGTGTTTCCATGTTTTTGTGTTGATCGTCTCTCCAGAGAACCATCATTTCAACACAGACTCGACTGCAGACGCTGCAGGAACGCTGAGCTTCTGTGGAAAACATTTGTGCACTCAACACATGCACCTGCACCACATGGATTTGAAACTTTTTGGTTCCTCTCCTGGCATCTCTCTTCTTATTTTTGTTTGTTTTTGTCTCTCCTGGCTCCCTGTGTTCCTTAGCATCACTTTACCCCCCCCCCTCTTCCAGGAAAATAAACGTCTCCGTCAGGAGAGCTCAAAATATTGTGTTTCATCTCACAAGCATGTTCACACGCCCTGAGCGAAAAGCAGGAGCGCCCCTCATCCCTGCAAAGGCTTATGGGAGCCACAGGAAACCAGGACTTAAACCAGTTTACCCAGAGTTAATGA
The DNA here is from genome assembly GCF_002922805.2 of Oryzias melastigma. Taxonomy (NCBI): domain Eukaryota; kingdom Metazoa; phylum Chordata; class Actinopteri; order Beloniformes; family Adrianichthyidae; genus Oryzias; species Oryzias melastigma. The sequence goes on along the minus strand of NC_050529.1, from coordinate 19,887,469 downwards.
CTCAAACCACCATTGGCACTGTGGGATTTCAGCAACCATTAAGCAGCAGCCTTTACTACTTTTTTTTTTCTAATTGATCAGACATTGTTTTTAATTTTGTTCCTCTGTTGCTTCCATAGCTTTGGTCGCCTTTGTTGTTGTCAAACATTTTTGACTGCGTCTTTATTAGCGGTCATGTTTTTGGTTGCCCTGGTTACTCGGTTTGCTTGTGCATGCACGTTCACATGCGCGGGGTCAGCAGCTGGATCTGACTGGTGTATGTGCCGGGACGGGAGGAGCTTGCTCTTTGGAAATAAACTTTAATTTCCTGCAGTCGTGGGAATTTGACCCCTTTTATCCTTTCAGCACAAACACAGGACTTTTCTTTTCTTTTCTTTACTTTTCAGCTATTTTTACATGCTTACTGTTTTGAGTCCACGTGAGGCACAAGCAGAAGAGCATGTCTGCGTCCCGGGCGCCGCGTAGAGTTTGTAGCAGCGGTTGCTCCTTAATAGGGCAGAAACACGACCCTCCATCAGCTCTTTCTAAACAGCAGCTTTACAAACCATAACAAATGCGACATCTACATAAACGATGCTTAATGAAAATAAAGCACGCAGTGTTGCAGTCCTGCACAGACGTCTGCGCGTGTCCACTCTCAGCTGGACCTTCTGACAGTTCTCTCTTTGTTTTACGTTTTTTTTACAATAAAATATGTACAAAAACATACATATTTACAGTGTGGCTTCAGGAGTCCTATCAACGTAAATCGCTGTTTTTCATTAAGCTTTGTGTTGTTGTAAATAAGTCTTTTTGCTTTTCTTAAATGTGTGCTTTTTTACAGAGAAGGGTTGTTTTTGTTGTTGTTGTTATCAAATGTAAATGAAAACTGGGCTGAGTAGCTCCTCCCCCTTGTACTCCAAACAGGAAGTACATGCTGGTTCCAAGGAGCCAAGATCCCAAAGACTTCCATAGAGAAACAGACTTTCTGAATTCTGACAAATTCTATTTGTTCATTCTTGATCTTTTATTTTCTCAATAATTCTCTTTTTTTCATGAAGTTTCGTGTTTTTGCAAGTTATATAAGTTGATGAAATGAACAATCTACGGTATCTGACGCAACTCACATAAATGCAAAAACCGCAAGACAACGACAAAGCTGAAGCATGACGACAGAGCCGACAACAGGACAACAAAAGCCAAGTACAGCAACAAAAGCCACAAAATGACGACAAGAAACGAAGCGCAACGACAAAAGTCACAATATGATGACAAAAGCCACAACACAATTTAAAATTATTACTCCGCCTTTTGTCGTTGTGCTTCAACTTATGTTGTTGTGCTTCGGCTTTTGTTGTTGTGCTTCAGCTTTTGTCTTCATTTTGTGGCTTTTGTTGTCATGTTTTGGCTTTTGTTGTTGTGCTTCAGCTTTTGTTTCTGTGCTTCAGCTTTTGTTGTTGTGCTTCAACTTTTGTTGCTGTGCTTCAACTTTTGTCGTTGTGCTTCAGCTTTTGTTTCTGTGCTTCAGCTTTTGTTGTTGTGCTTTGGCCTTGTCGTTGTGGATTTTGGATTTATATGAGCACTGTACCAATCAGATGCCTCAATAAAAATATGTATTTCCTTGTCGAACGTTCGGAACGTTTGATTGAAGGATTCTCCTGAGAAACAAGTTGAAGGGGTGTGGCCTTACAACAACCTCACTCCTGATTGGGTAGAGTGGTTGTCATAGAAACAATGACTGAGACCTACTCGGAACAATCACTCCTTATCAATGATTCTGGTTCCAACATGGCGGCATCCATATTGAGAAAAAATGGCGACTGAATTGACTTCATTTAGCTGGAACCAGAGGCAAGTTTTCTATGGGTGACGTCACACTCACTCGGTCCAACTCTCATATACAGTCAACGGGTGGACTCAACAAAACTCTACCTATACTTTGCTCCACCCACTTGAAGCTTAATTTTCCCCTTGAGCAAAATCCTTTGGGTGTCTATAATGACTCATTTATCGCAGGATTCTGTTCTTTAGGACAATTTAGAAGGTGGATCCAAAAGACTTTTCTTGGGTCCAGGTGCTCTGAAGAACAGAACCTTGCAAATCCTCTGGGTGAGGCCAGATTATCAGTCTAGAGTGCATCTTTGAAACAATGGCTTCTTATGTCAGTTAGTTAGACTGTAAGAGGAACAAAAAATATTTAAATGACATAAAACAAATGTCCTGACTGAAAGCACAAGCACAATAGATTTTTTTAATTTAATTGATCAGTGATTCATCTATGGGAATAGCTTCCTTTTAATCTTTATCTCCAAACACGACACCAGCACCAGAACTCTGATGTTCTTAACTAAGGTGTCTCATGAAAAGGTTACCTCAATCTAGATTTTGTTCAAAAGCCCAGCGGTTTGGGGTTCAGTGACTCACTGACTGGTCTTTCTCTAGTATTTTTTTCATGATTTTCTTTCTTTCTTTTTCTCTCCCCAGAAACACGAAAGAGAAGAAAGTCTCTGCGCAGGAGGTTCGACTCCTTTTCAAAGGAAAAGAAGGAGAGAGGTGAGTTTAGGAGATACTGGACACCTTGTCCACCAATGCATTGTGAAGCTGAATGCAGCTGGATATATATATATATATATATATATATATATATATATATATATATATGTGTGTGTGTGTGTGTGTGTGTGTGTGTGTGTGTGTGTGTGAGACAGAAAACCAACAAGCCTTCTTGAGGAATTTAATCTGAAGCTCTTTGCTTCACAATTGGAAAATATTCTGCTACACTGCACATAATAATGGAATAGCATTACTAAGTGTTGTGAGAGCTCAACAGGGGGAAATGAAGGGTTTTTATACTAAATGGATGTTTTTGAATACTTTTATATATTGTTATCAACACATTGATGAAGCCATTGCTACATTAACCCACATGGAGCTGCAGACCAGTTGAAACCAGTTCGATAAATTTTGTACATTATACTTTTATATTTACATTCTTCTTTTTTATTCTTAATATTATTATTATTATTACTGTAATTAGTGTTGCTGTTTGCACAAAGGGAGGAGAGAGGAAGAAATTTCATCTGTGCTTTGTATGCCCTGTACTCAGCATATTTGACAAATAAAAGCCTACTTGACTTGACTTGACTTGATAGGGGCTTCAAGGGATCTCATCAGTGACAAACGAAACCATAAATGACCTCGTTGGCAGGAGCAGGAGATGGATACTGACCACTCCAGATGTAGGTTTGGTCAAGATGACCATATCAGGTGTTAAGGATCCTCATCAACGAACAGGGGGAACCTCTCAGAAGGAACCTGTGTTCCTTCTCATGAATGCAGGGGTTGCTGTGAATGTACGAAGAAAGTTATTTTGGGACAAATAAATCCCGTAACTTCTGGGATTTACAGGCGGCCTGCCAGCTACTCTCAGCTCGCCTCTGACTCCTCCCACCAGGTGTGAGTGCACGTGTGCAACCTAAAGTCCTGCATGTGTCTTTGTTCAGATGTGTGGGGTGCTCTCATGTGGGTGTTGGGACACCGCACATATAACTGGTTACTGTGGACTTTTCTTCTCCTATTGCTTCTATGCGCACTTCTTCCATGTACAGGAAAGTATTGTCTTATCCTGAACATCTCTCCTTTGCACTCTCATCCTGTGCAATTCTTCACGTGCGTTCCTTGCACCGTCCTCGTATTTAAAACTTTTCCTTGCACACTCCTCCAGAGCACTCTCCTTTCCTGCACACTCTTCCCAATTCACCCATTTTTTATATTTTGCACAATCCTCCTTTGCAGTGTTTTTCTCAGGCTTTTCCCCAAATATTAACCCTTCCCTTGCACACTCTTCCAATGCACTCTTAACCGTTCCACACTCCTTTCATCCACTATTCACACTCCTACTTTGCACTCATCTCTTTTCCACACTCTATTTCACTGTTTTTCTATTTCTGTCCTTCTATTACTGGTCTTGTGTACATTTTTTTTTGTATTTTTCTATACTTTCTTTGCACTCCTCTCCTGTGCACACGTCTCTCGTGTACTTCCATTTGCACTGTTTACTCTCACAATAGTTTCTTTTTTGCACATGTAGGTTTGCTTTGTGTGTGAATGAATGAATGAATGAATGTTGTCACATTTATTACGACCTGTATAGATTAGCATATTTCACGGAGTTCTTCTGTCTCTTCTCAAAATACATTTCCCAAACATTTTATTTCCTGGGATCTACCAACTTCCTTGATTGGGAGGGAATTCAGCTCTATTCCTAGATTAACTACTGGGTGAAACAGACAAATAAATAACGAAACATGCATTACAACATAAATATAAAGTAACCATAGTCTTAACAAAAACAAAATCTAATGTTAGTGTATGTTTCTGCCTCTCTTTTTCTTCTTATGTGATGGTTTAGTCCAATCAGGACAACATAGCCACGGATCATTTCAGAGGACGACTTTCTGACGGATTTATGTCTTCACACAAACACACCTGCTCTGATAGGAAAAATGATCTCTTTACCTTTTTTACCCTGAACTTCTTGCCCCCCTCCCAGATGCTGACGTCTTTTTCTGGCTCAGTTCCTGTCTTCAAAGCCTCATGATGGAAAGAGGCTTTGGGGCAGCAGACAGTTGGCTCCAGGATTCGTTACGTCATGTCCTTCGTACTCTCACAATCCTTTAGTGGCGCCCCCTCAGGCAGGATGGGGGAAGGTTGCAGTCCTATCATATTTTAATGATTAGATATAGCGATTCTTGACAGGAATTATGCAATTATTTAAATATTTTTTCTTCTCTTCAGACAGGAGGTAGCTCCTATTTACCAAAAGATGTTATAACAAAAGATACGTGTTTCTACCAAAAGGTCATGACCCCGCTGGGATGGATGGAACTGTTAATTGTAGGTGTGGTTCGTCCGAACAACGCTATTAAAGAGTTGTTGTTTGCTGATGATATTTTGGTTTCTTTTCACAAAATTTCTTCACAAATATAGGAGTTAATTTCCTCGTAGTTGGATTTGTTGAAGGTGCTGGAGGTCTCACCTGTAGGGGTCATGTGTCGCAGGTGTCACGGCTTCGGCTGGTCAGGTGACACGTCTGTCCTCACAGAGGCTGGTGTTACCTGCAGTCTGGGTGTGTGTTCCTACTGCTTTAAGAGGATTAACCGTCTCTGATTGCACACACAATCACACACACACGCGCACACGGGCACAAACACAGACACACTTAGACAAGCACACACATTCATAAACACACACCCACACACACCCTCTAACACATGTGCACACAAACACTGAAAAAAAACATACATATTCACACACAGACACATACATACTGTCACACTAAAACAACCGTACATATTCATACAAAGATACCCACACAAACTCTCATGTGCACACAACACACAGTCTGACACATTGACACACACACACACGTCCACCCCCCACTCCAGCATACACATTCATACATACTTTCACACACACATTCTTACACTTACCACATAGTGAGGACCAGGAAAATCAACCAAGAAGTGAGGACCAGCCCTACACACACGCACACACACACCCCAACATTTGTGCACAACCAACACACTGAAAAAAAGCATACACATTCATACACAGACACATACACACACAGACACCCACACTGACACAATAGACTCAAAAAGTGTACACATTCATACAAAGAGATACACACACTCTGACGTACACACACCTAAATAACCACATACATCCATACACACAGAGAGATACATGGACATACCGACACACAAAAACATAAATATCAACACATGCGGACGCACATACGGGCACATGCACACACAAACACACACACAAGGACACATTTTTGCACAAAACACAATGTATCTAACACACACAGCAACACAGACTCTCTCAGACACTGACACACACAAATGTATGTAGCTACAGAAACACTACCACAACACACTTACACTCCCACAAATATACACACTTGTGAGCAAACACACTTATATGATAAAACAAATGCTTACACATAAGTTTATTGACAAAAACACACAAAGAAACACGCAGACAAAAAGCGTATTGCAGATACACAAACAGAGACACAATCCTTCACACACAACCCACAATAAGCCACAGATACATTCACACACACACACAAACATTTAAACACACACAGACAGTTGGATACACAAAAAGACACTCAGAGTCACACACGGACAAAAAAAGGCACACTCACAGTGACACACACAAAAATACACACAAACCAACAAAGTAGCACATAAAACACACATATAGGCACAGTCATACACTGGGGCACACACACACCTGCTCACAAACGCACTGACACACAAAGTGTAACACAAGCAGACAAAACACATACATGAACTCTTGAACAAATACAGACACATGCCTAGACATAGACACACACACACACATCCTGATCCCTTTAATGTAGAAACTGTGCTCTGAAGGCTGGGAGCACAAGTTGAAGAACTTTAAAGTTAATAGTTGTCACTTAAAATACCTAGGTGTGTGAATTTCATTCTCTGGATTTGACCCATCTCCCGGGGGAGCGGTAAGGTGCAGACACAGCTGCACCCAGGAACCATTTAGTAGTTTAACCCACCAAACCAACTCATTGATGCTGAGTGTCAAGCAGGGAGTGAGTTTTAGAGTCTTTGGTATGACTTGGTTTGGATTTTAACTCATGACCTTCCAGTCTCATGGTGGACACTCTACCACTAGGCCACTGAGCTGGTTTATCCACACTTGACCAGAAAGTGAGAGTTCTGTTGTTGGTTTGTTAGTAGAATCTGCAGAAACGTTAATCTGTTGTTATTTCAGCAGCACATCATGGTCTGCAAATGACCTTTTGTTGGAAAAGCTCACCTAGATGAGCAGATTAAGAAGGGCTCCAGGGTATTGGATCTTCTGCGGCTGTGTCTCATCACCATCCTGGACGTAAATGGTCCTCATCGGCTCACACAGCGAGAACCTCAATCAGTGACACGGCACAGCTCCTGATCTGCAGCTACACAAAGCTGAACCCAAACCGCAGACTCTTCAAACCACAGTTCCTGTCTCCTGTTGCTGGCATTTGAGCCACCAAAGCTCAGGGTGGGGGGTCGGTTTGATGAAAAACAGAACATTTTCAGTCTCTGGGAAGATGACAAACGGCCATTTTAAGGGGGGCCATATGAGTCTAGCATCTGTGTTTTTTTAATCCAAGCTCACCGCAGATGACGTGACTCCTTGCTGTAAGAGGGTGGAATGGGGGCAGATCACTGCTGTGGGGACACAACCCTTAAAGAGGAAACCTTCTCATCCACTCTTTGTGGGTCAGAACAACCAGAACCAGATGAAACCTCCTCTGATGGGAACTGGATTATTGTGGTTTTCGTTGTAATTTAATCAAAAAATTTGCATGATGTGCAAATTAGCAATTAAACATCTAGTGCTGCCACAAACGATTATTTTAATAGTCGACTAATCACCGATAATTTTTTCCGATTAGTCAACTAATCAGGTTATACTCAAACTGGATGCAAAGCACACATCTTAACCATCATTAGCTTTAAACTAACTAGAAATTTGATGTATAGCATTACCTGTGTGAATGCTGTAAGCTGAATTTGGCCACTGAAGATGCTAGTGCTGATAGATGAAGATGTGGAAGTTGATAGCTAAAATCACTGAAGCTGACAGATGAAATCGTTAAAGCTAATAGCTGAAAACACTGAAGCTTATAGCCAGCTAAAATATTAGATAAATGCAAAATTGGCCTAAAAAAATGAAAAAGCATAGATTAGCCTAAACAGCTGGCATGCCGCTGAAAGATTAGCTAAACTCCAAAATAGCCTAAAAAAAAGAAAAAAAAAACAGAAAATAACCAAAATAGCTAGCATGTAGCTGAAATATTAGCTAAACTCCAAATTAGCCCAAAAAACTGACAAAAGTCTAAGTTAGCCAAAACAGCTAGCATGTAGCTGAAATATTAGCTAAACTCCAAATTAGCCCAAAAAACTTACAAAAGTCTAAGTTAGCCAAAATAGCTAGCATGTAGCTAAAATATTAGCTAAACTCCAAATTAGCCTAAAAAACTGACAAAAATCTGTTAGCCACAACAGTTAGCATGTAGCTAAATTATTAGCTAAACTCCAAATTAGCCCAAAAAAACTGAAAAAAGTCTAAATTAGCCAAAACAGCTAGGATGTAGCTGTTTTATTAGCTAAACTCAAAATTACCCTAAAAAAAACCCCTAATAAATCCCAAATAGTCCAAAAAGCTAACAGAATGCCATTATAACGTTTAACTTTACTACACTCCAACTCCATATAAAAAATAAAGTAACAACTAATCGACTATTAAATTTATCATCGACTATTTTAATAGTCGTCGGTTAGTCGACTAATCGTGGCAGCCCTAATAACAACAAAGTAATAAAATAACTGTCAATACAAGAACTTCTCCACTTGGTCTGGGATCAGACTGCTCCCTCCTCTTCTGAGAAGCTCCTTCTTTTCCAGAATCGGCTCCCAAAGCCTTCAGCATCCCGCTGTCCCAGGTCATCGCCAACGACAGGGCCTACAAGCTGCAGCAGGACGCCCTGAAGGAGAGCAGGCGCGACTGCCTGGACCTGGAGGCCAGCATCCTGCGCTTCAGGGCCGAGAAGAGGCAGTTCTTCAACGGGAACAAGGCGCTGGTCGGCTCCGCCTCCATCACTTCAGGCCTGTCCTCCCCGTCGGCGAACTCGGTGGCACCGGCGCCGATTTCGGAAGCTCAGAGCCAAACGCTGTCGCCCACGTTTCAGGACAACACGGGCAGAGGACAGAGGAGGGTGGGACTCTTATCTTTTATGAATCATGATCACGATCACATTGTGATCTTATATCAATATCGACTATATCGATTATATTGATTATATCAATATCGATTATATTGATTATATCAATATCGATTATTTTGATATATATACATGATATAATGTAAGTTATAGCAAAGTCAATTATATATATGTTGATAATAGATTATATATAGTGTGGGAGTTCTCCCCGGTTACCTCCCCGTCCCTCTCTACAGGGAGGTCTGTCGGTAGACTCCATCTCCGACCTGGTGGAGAGTCAGTCCCGTCTGCTGGAGGCGCTGCAGCTCTCCCACCCTGCTGAGCTGGAGCTGAGGAAGTCTCCTGCGGAGGGCAGGACTCAGAACAAGCTGAGCCTGAACCCCATCTACAGACAAGTGCCACGCGTGCTGGAGCGGTGCTGCTCGCACATCCAGACCTACGGTGAGACACCGCCGCTCAGTCGATGGCGGTCATGAGAGATCATGCAGTGAACGGTTCTGCAGACATCTATGAGCTGCATCTCATCCTTAGGTCTTCAAACTGTGGGCATTTTCCGGGTCGGGAGCTCCAAGAAGAGAGTGAGACAGGTGAGGATGGACACTTGGAAGTATTTCAACACAGTGTGATTGTGCAAGTTCTCCCACTTAGAAATACAATTTCTAAAACGTGTATCTTAGGTGCATTTTTACTGTGAAAGACTTAAAAAAATATGGAAATCACACTGTATGATTTTTTTAAATAATTTACTTGTATTCTACATAAGTATTATCAGAAAATCAATATTAATATTTGGTACTGTAGCCTTTTTTTGTCAAACATTTCGTGTCGTTTTTCAGGAAATGCAATAGCGATTTCGGCCCATTCCTCCTCACAGATCTTCTCTAGATCAGTCAGGTTTCTGGGCTGTCGCTGAGAAACAGTTAAACCTCTCTCCAAAGATTGTCTATTGGGTTTAGGTCTGGAGAATGGCTACTCCAGAACCTTGATATTCTTCTGACGGAGCCACTCCTCGGTTCTTCTTGCTGTATGTGTCATGTTGGAACCACGACCCATCTTCAACTGAGGGAAGGAGATTGTTCCCTGAAATCCAGCAATACGTGGCCCCAGTCATCATCTCCTCAGTACAGGGCAGTCGTCCTGTCCTATGTGCAGAAAAACACCCCCATAGCATGATGCTACCACCCCCATGCTTCACAGTGGGGACGGTGTTCTTGGGATGGGATAGCTTCTTCCTTTTTCTAATAATTGACTTATTAATTGTGGATCTTTTTGCCCCGTAGCCCTTTCCAGCCTTGTGGAGTTTTACAATTTACTAGGGGTGTAGGAAAAAATAAATTTGGCGATATATCGCGATATATCGATACTTGTATCAATTTAAAATGTTGACATGACGATATTTATGTAACTATTTATGAGCGTCCTTCACCGTCTTGCTTTTGTTTTCCACCATAACCTCCGACCACTAGATGGCAGCACAGCACACTGAGCCTCTTTGAACAACTCTAAACCGCGACCAAAACAACAACAAGATCTGTCAAATGTTTAGTAAGCCTCGCGGTTTTACAATGAAAGACATTAAAATTCAGGTAGATATATCTGGATACGTATCGTATCGTGAGACTATTGCCAATACACACCCCTACAATTTAGTCTCTGGTGTCTTAAGACAGCTCTTTGGTCTTAGGCATGTTACTGATAGTATGGGGTAGACAGGGTGTTCAAATACTTATTTGCCACACTGTACAAACTTTTTTAATCTATATATTAATTTAGGATTATCATCTACCAAAGTGTTCACATCTACAACCTTTTAAGATATTCGTGTTTTAATGTTTTCAATCTTAAAACATCAAGATTTAAGAAACTATACAAGAAACTATAAAGCCCACTCAGTGATGCTCATGCTGTGATCAATCTGTCAGAGGTTCTGCTTCACTGTCGGTTCTGTGTAGGAGAACCAGCAATGAATCCACTCACGTTTTGTGTTTGTGTGGTCCTCAGCTGCGGGAAGACTTCGACAGAGGGGTGGACTTGCAGCTGGACGAGGAGCACAGCGTGCACGACGTGGCCGCGCTCCTCAAGGAGTTCCTGAGGGACATGCCGGACCCGCTGCTGCCGCGGGAGCTGTACCCCGCCTTCCTGCACGCCAGCAGTACGCAGACCGCCGTCGGGAGCTCTCCGCGTCTCCATGTCGTCTTTAACAGGTCTTTTCCATTCTCCTCCTCCTCCCAGCGCTGAAAGACGCAGACCAGCTGCAGTACCTGCAGCACCTCCTCTACCTGCTCCCCCCCTGCAACTGTGACACGCTGCTGCGCCTCCTCTCGCTGCTGAACACGGTGCAGAGCTTTGCTCAGGACAGCATTGGAACCAACGAGGAGGAGGTGAGTGTATGTCAGACAGCCTCGTCTGAAACCTGAAACTTCCAGAACTAAACTAAACCCGGCGGAGATCCTCATCCTCCTCTTCTCCCTCCAGATTCCCGGGAACAAGATGACCGCCGCCAACCTGGCTGTGATTTTTGGGCCGAACCTGCTCCAGCGGGAGCGAGGAGGAGGGGGCGACGTGAGTCCTCAGGCGCTGGGCATGGAGGACAGCACGGCCATCATCGGTGTGACTCTGGTGCTGATCCAGAACCACAAGAAGCTCTTCATGGTACTAGAACGTTCTTTAACGGGAACTAGCTGCTGTGTGGATGTGTGACTGATCGGATGGGGGGGTGTGTGTAGGTGTCTGCAGAGCTGCAGCAGGAGGTTCTGATGAGTCTGATCCAGACCGACCCGGACGTCATCGACTATCTACTGAAGAGGAAGCTCAGGTGAAGATAAGCCCCGCCCACACAGTCAGGAAGTGTTCAACTGCATGTCTGAACCTCCTCCTGTCTCCACAGTGGAAGTCACCTGACCGTGGATCCGGAAAATGGGTCGGAGGGGCGCCGGGACACCGGGATATCTTTGGATTCTTTAGGAGCTTCCAGTCAGAGTCCGTCGCCTCTGGAGCCGCCCTCGCCGCTGTTTCCACCAGACAGAAGAGGACGGGAAAGCAGCCTGAGCAGCGAGGTGTTCCTCAACGTCCTGAAGCTGAACCAGAACAGAAAGGCCCGATATGGTACGCTGACCCACCAGAACCATCAGCACACCCACACATTTGCTATTTAGTCCAAAGGAAGCAAAAAAAAAAAAACATGAAGAAGTTGAGACAATAATTTGTTAAAAATATCATTAAAATGGGAAAATAATGACCATTAATACATTTAAAGTTTAAAAAAACATTAAAACAACATAACTCCATAATTCTCCTGTTTCTGCACTGAGACGTCCTAAACGTTTCTGTCGGCTCCATTGTCTCTTTTCTTACATATTTAGAAGTTTTTAATTGAAAAACGGGACCGTGAAAACTCTTGTTTTTATTCTACTCGTCATGAGGAACATTTTTAAGAACACAAACTGCAGCGGATAAGAATGTTCTGGATCAGAATGGATCTCATAGTTCTGCTTGTTGATACTGGACTTGTTTCCGTGCAAAACTAAAACATCTGAAATAAAGCTGAAGTTCCTCCAACCTCCCAACACTAACAACTAATGAGACATTTGCTCCATCTAGTGGCAGCAGATGGAACTGTCAAATGATTCATTATTGAAAAAAGTGAACAATAAGTGCTTGAGCACATACATATATATATATATATATATATATATATATATAGTCATGTGTCATGTTTGTAGGGCAACTACTGCCACCAATCAGGAGTGAGCTTGTTTGGAGTCCACACCCCTTCCACTGAAATCTGTCACTCAAACATTGGAGGCGGGGCCAGCAGGCACCACGTGTTTTAACTGAGGCATCTGATTGGTCAATTTATAACTTGAATAACTTGTGATAAAGGAAAAAATTTAAGGAAAAAAATATGGATTAGCAAAAAGATGTTAAGAACATGTAGTTGATTAAGAATGGTTAACTGATTCTCAATAGAAGTCTGTGGGATTTTGGCTTCTTGTAGTCAGTGGTACTTCCTGTTTGGAACGCGAGGGAGGTCACTGGTCACGTTGATCATCATCATAGACAGGGGTCTGCAACCTGCGGCTCCAGAGCCACGTCTGGCTCTTCTACCCCTCCATTGTGGCTCTCTGGTTAAAGAAAAATACAAAACTTTTCGTTTAAAAAAGTTACTGTAAAGCAAAGTTTAAAAAACTGTTAAATAACTTATCATTCTGTGAGCCACCAAAGCACAGTAGCCATTCGAGAATCAAGATCTAAACATTTTGACAAAATCCATTTCAAGTGTGCCTCATGGTTCAAAAATGGCTGACATTACACTATCTACCACTAGATTTGCTCCATTGAGATGATCCTACGTGACACAGGAAGTCTTTTATTTTGAAAGGAAGTCTTGTGAACCTCTATTAAAAGACATAAACTGTGTCATATTTGGGAAAAAAAAACTATTTTCTCTCAAAGTTAGTTTTTATTTCCTCCCAAAAATAATAGTTTATTAATATTTCTCTTAAAAATAGCAATAACATAAATACAAAGTCTTATTTTGGGTTTTAAACTACACATTTGAACCCCTCCCCCTACAGGTGACGCTCCTCCTGGAAAATCCATCCGCCACATGCGCCAGTTCCACTCCCACCACAACCTGCTCAGCCTGTCGCCGTCCTCTCCCGCCTCTTTATCTCGGCTCCACAGCCAGGACAGCGACTCCCAGGACCGCCTGGGCCGGGGCGTGCTGGGGTCCTTCAGCCTGGGCGGTGGCGGGGGGAGCTGCTCCAGCCTCAGCTCGTCGGAGAGCAGCGTTTGGGTCAGGCAGACCCCCCAGGGGGAGGGCAAACCTCCTGCTTCCACGACAAACTTCTGGGACTTCTTCACGGGAAAAGGGTCCAGCTCTGAGACTGTGGTGTGACGTGGGCGGAGCTTAGAGTGCATTCATGCTTTCAGAGGGCGGAGTTCCCGTGTTTCAGGGGGCAGAGGCTGGATACTCCCACGTCTTTGGCAGCTCATGAAGGCATCGAGGTGAAGAGTGATGTTTACACATGAAAATCATCCGTGGTGAAGCTGAGCACCATCATGACTGTAAATCAAGTCTGCAGAAAGACGAGTTCATCTTCATCACACGCCCTTTTTACACATTTATTTGAATTCAGCTCAGATTCTTCCAAAAAGTCCAGAATTTTGACTGAATCAAGTTAGGTCGGTTCAGTTTTGCTGCAGATATAAAAAAATTGACAACAAAAGAAGAAAATCAGAGAAGAAACTCTCAACTTTCCAGCATTTAAACAGGTTAAAATGGATTTCTGCTTTGCCAAAACTTTTTCTAAGATTTCTTCCAAATGTTTGGACGGTTGAGATTTTTTACTTCGGGAAGATTTTTGATTTCCTCAGGTTGCATTATGTTTGGTTGGAGTTTCTTTAACTTTGTGGAACTTTTTTACCATCAACGAAGGTTACAGAAGAAGCCCAAACCATAATACCACCTCCACTTTGTCACAGATGTTTGCGCAGACGTTCCTTCAGACTCTGGCTGCAGCATTTTGGACCAGTTTTAGTGAAGAATCACAGCAGTCTAATAACGTTCCAGCTTTCGGGATTATTCCAGGTTTGAAAGAAGGATGTTCTGGAAGCCGTATATTTGAGTCGAAATCAAATTTCCGTGACTTGATGGTTTCTCACAGCGAGACCCAATCTGACTTTAGGAAATAAAAAGTTCATAATTCTTCCAACATTCCTGAAACCTTTTCGAAGTCTCCTAATTCAGATGTCTCAAAGTGGCGGTCCTGCGGCCCCGCCTTAATCTGAAAGTTCAGTGTTGGTGCAGCCCTCGAGTTGTGTATGAATGGCACTTTTACAGTGGTGAGTGCAGAGCTGGGGAACCGACCAATCACAGTGGAGTATATGGCGTGACATTGACTGGTCTTGAAGCAGAGAAACTTTTAGGGCCGAAAACCTGACTCCCCAGATCACATTAATGAGTTCCTTACGGTCCAGACTCTCTCTTCATTGGCCCCAAGGTAAAATGAGTTTGAGAACCCGGTTCTAATTCAATAGGTAAATATAGCAGAGTGTCATCAGTGGAACAACAGACTTGTATGCTGTGCCGACTGTGACCTGATTTTTTTAATCATTGCTATGAGCGTTCAGATGTTGGCCTTCAAAAAAGAAAAGATGGGTCAGTAATTAACCCATTATTGACCCATTGTCTTAATTGTTAGAGACACACTCCAATGAAAATGGTGTTTTTAACATGACATATATAAAGAAATTTAAGCTCAAAGTTTCTGAGTATTTCTTTATTCAAATCATTGTGAATTAAGCGTAGACTAAAAATTAAGCGGATGGGCGGGGTTAAGTCGCACCAACTGTCCCGCCCACAAGTCAAAGGTGAATTCCTAAGGAAGGCTCTGCAGAAACTATATCCTTGATAATTGTATTTTTTTACGTTGGCAAAAAATGGAATTAAAAGATTTCTGGGAATGCTTTTAAAAGGATTGTAGTGGGACTTTAACAAGAGAAATCAGACGTCTTCTGTGTGGTTTCTTGAGGAATCACAGATCGAACTTTGGTTTCACCTCGTCTGCCTCCACTTCATTTAAGGAAACAATCAGTGATGAATGAAGACACAACCCCGAACTTCTCATTTTTGTGTGATGTGATGCTGGAAGTTTCTTCACTCGTTCTCCATGTTGGCAGAAAGCAGGCTCTGTCACTGAACGCTCACACCCCTCTAAGCGTGAACTCTTGAAGTGCTTCAGCGTGTTTGTACCACAGATATTGACGATGATGACTCAGCAGATTTTTACGAAACAGAACTGTTTTGACGGTGTGACCTTGTTGTCATCCCTTTTTCACAGGCGATCATTGTAAAAATAAAAAATCTAATTTTCTTGTTAAAATCACTTGGGTGATTCTGTGTGAATTTTTTTATTTAAGTGATCGAGAATTTCAATAAAGTTCTGCAAGGAACAAAATGAGCAGAATCCAGAAGAACCAGGAGCATCACGCAGCTGGTAAAAGTGGTAACTATAAAAATAAGTGAAACTTCACAGAAAAAATTCAGAACTTTCCATTTTTTTCAGTTCTTTTTTAATGAGGAAGACTTACAGAGTGAAACAAATACGTTTTATTTTCCAAACTTCCTGGTTTCAGAATAAAGAACCTCCAGGGGGTTACTAATCAGAATATTTGTATAAACATGGTTAAGAGTTTTAAAAACTGTAGTGTGAGCTGGTTCTGGTCCTTCACCCGGTCTACCTGAACCTGGTGACATGTGACAGCTCGGCTCTCAAACATTCATCAAAGTCTAAAATAAATAAATAAGCACACACATCTCCTCAAGCTTTTCATTCTTCACTGCAACATAAATGTCCAGAAATACAGAAGTTTTATGGGGGTCATGTGACATGAAACTGTTCTTTGAGCATCAAGGTTTAGAAGTTTATTCCTCTGATTTAGAATGTTTTCACTTTTGGGTTACTGTAAAGTTAAGAAGTTGCTTCTTTGGGGTTCTTCTAGAGACACGAGTTCTGGTAAAGATTTAGGGTTCAGAATTTTCTTCAAGTATTTGGAAATATTTAGTCCAGATTAGGATTTTTTGCAGGAAAACCGTTTATGGGTTCATAAATCTGCCTCTGGGTTCAGGATTTTCTTAGGGGTTCTCCATGAACACCTGAGTGCTAACACTGTGTGGTGCACCGAGCCTCTCTGCTGTCAGAACGTTTGATCCTGTGAGGCTGGGACAAGTAGCAGCGTCTCAGTGAGCTTTCACGTGGTCATTGTGGCTCCTCGGTCTGATTAACCCTCTCACATGTGCACGGTCTCGATGCGACTGTGGACTCATCCCACTGCCACAAACCTGCACTTGCCTTTGCTCATGTGAGCAGCGCTCTTCTGAAAAGCTTCACCCATCAGGTAGTGCAGCCAGGGCTTCTTTAAGCCCCTCCCCTCAAGGGGCAAAGGTTATTGTTGTGGGAGTCACCACAGCTTCTTCAGTCTCTGGATTGGTAGAAAAGGATGTAGCCGGACTCGGAGTTCTTGGAGATGTCCGACGTGAGCCCGTAGAACTCCTCAATGGCCTGAGCATCGATCTTCTGCAGGAGAGGAGGACAGAGTTAGATTGTCCTGCTCCTCACTGCCCTCTGATGGACATTTTAAATGGTTTGTTTGCTTGCTGTCATAACATGAAGACCTTCAAAGAGAAATGCTGTGAAAGTTCAGATTAATCACTTCTACACTGAAAAGGAACCGGATCACTGCATTGGAGTCATCCGTTGATTATCAATCACACCGTAAACACTTCCAATATGTAAAGACTACAATCACTCTTAGACAACAAGCACCATCAACATTACAACAATTGAACAACACCAACGCTCCAACCATCAAAAATCACCAACAGTCAAACATCTCCAACTATTAACTAAGAGCCTAACTGAGGACTCAGCATCTCTCAATAACTTTAGATCCAACCAACCTGAACAACTCAACTAACCTTCTAACCTTTTATTACAGGTTGTGGATGATACTTTACCTCCACAATGTCATCATCGAACAGCAGCCAGAAGCCGTGACTCTTCACGATGGTAATATAGTGTCCACGGTTGGGTCCACTGCAGAGCAAGAAGAAAAGAACAGACTGACATTTTCAATTATGACTTTTAAACTTGGATTTGACCCAGAAAACGACTGAGAAGCTGAAAAACTGTAAATTAGCTCAGAACAAACCAGGGGGTGACCACGAGGTATGTCCATCTCACATACGTCCATCCATGCGACCAATACAAAGAATGCAACAAACTTAGTCTCGTTTGTTGACTCCTGAACACTCGTAAGGGGATGACCAACATGGAGGTGGAAGCTGATGATCTGGGCTGTTTTTTTTTTTTTTGCTGAGACTGCAGACGCTGAACTGTTTAAAGTCTTTAATGAATCTGAGTTGTTTTATTTAGATCAGATTAACTGAATGTATTTAAGGATTGGTACAAAGCAAATATTATTTATTTTTTCTTAAACTCAAATGTTCAGATGACAAGGAAAACCGCATTCGAGATTTCTGGAGGTTTTTCTTTGGAGTATAGAGCAGTGACTTAAACATTATTGTTCCAACAACACACCTGCCGCAGTGCACCACCACAGCCACCAGGTCGTACATGCGCTCAGGGTTGGTGGCATCGCCGGATGTGTTGAAGAGGCGGAGCTCCAGCGGGAAGACAACGCGATAGGACAGCTTGGTGTAGCGGTGCAGCTGGTCCATGTACTTGAAGCGCTTCAGGTGGAGAGCGAGGATCATGGGAAGCTTCTTCACCCTCATCCTGAGATCAGATAATATCATTCATTCAATCAAAAATGTGATTTTCTTAAACACAAAAACTTGCAAAAAATATGTATACACACAATATGGAGGAAAAAGAAAACGCATCATGCACACAGACCTTTTCTGGGCCTCCTGCTTGCTGCGGCACTGCTCACAGTAGTACTTGTACTCGCTGCACAGCGTCTCTGTGTTGCTGAAGCCTCTGTCCCACACAAACAGACCTCCTTCAGCACAGATTTGAATGCAAGGGTACGGAGTTACATTCCTTTTATTAGGAATTTTGCTGCTTTAATTTGATGTTGACGGATGTATATTTGTTTTAATGTGGAGAAAGAATAGACTCAGTCTGATTTGTGTGTGTGTGTGTGATTCTTGATTTGTGCGTAACGTTGGATTTGTACATTCATAATTCTAGGATTATTTTCTACCACCAGTCTATCATGAGAAACATGTCGTCATAACGGCAGTGAACTCAACCAGGACAGGAGGACCTCCATCAATCAGAGGTTGTGAGGGGTGTAAGCTAGCTAACAGATTGGCGATGGGAAGGGGGGCGGTTTGCTCTGCGCCAACAGACTCACCCGCAACTCAAAGGTGAATTTCTAATGAACTCCTGCCACTTTGCAGAAACTATGTCCAAGAAAACAAAACCGTTTTTTGATGTTGGCTAAAAATGGCAAAATCATAATGAAGTGCGGTTATTCCAAACATTTTTACAGCCAACTGTTTTTGCAAAAGCACAATATTTTTTTGAACATGGTGAGCGTACCTGAGGCAGTGAGTGATGGACGTGTTCTGCTCCACGTCTACCGACAGATCCAGGAAGTCCTCGTCCTTACTGCTCACCTGCAGCACATCAGAGACAAGCAGCAGAACTTTCAATATCTGATTTCTCCATCACTCGTTGTTTTTAAGACATCGAAAAAAACAAACAAAAGAGGAGTGACAAAGAAAGAAGTAAAGAAAAAGAAAGAAAAAAAGAAAGAAAAAAACTTCTTCTGCTGTTTTGATTGTTAACCACAAAATATAGAGACTTAAAACAAGTAAAGTCTGAAAGGGCGGTACAGTATATTCTTCATTATCTCATTATCACGAGAAAAGGAATTTCACTTTCTCGCGATAATGAGACAGTGGATCTCATTATCACGATAAAACCAAAACCAAAAGTACGGCTGGCTGTTTTTGGCTTCCGTAAAAAATAAATTGACTTTGAAAGAAAACAAATGAAGTTAAAGGGTAACCAAACAGGGAAGTTGGAGACTGACTCCACCCACAGCTGAAAATTTGAAAATCCAGTCAGAGGGGTGGAGCTTAGAGACAGGACTGTAATCATTACTGGAGCTGCAGATCATGATGTACGACTTCTGAAATGATGTGGGAGCTGTGTTTGACCGATCACAAAACTGTAACACCCTGATTTAATCTCTAGGGGGCAGCACATAGACGTTTTTTGACTATATTTTCAAGAATTAAACAGGTTTATTTTAATTGATCAAAAATTTGGCAATGACCAACAGACAGCACTTTTAAAGCCCCATTTATACCCTTTAATGCCAAAATCTGAAACAGATGGTTGTGTTCAAGAATATTTGACACACAATCTGGGGACTCAAATTGAGTATAAAATTCCTAAAAAAAAAACAACTTTTAAAAGTACCTTAAACATTACTTTTAACCCATTTTTGTTGCAAGGATATATGGGTATATTTTGAAAAGTTGCTACTTTTTGGCTTAGTCAATTGAAAATGTGAACCAAATGGCAAGATTTTAAATCTTTATTTGATCGAAATTTTGATTATTATGAATAAAAAATATTAATAATTAAAATTTTTGTCTCAGAAAATTTGAATATTGTGACTCACTGTTAATGAAATCAGATACATACCTCAAAACACCTGCAAACATGTTTAGGTTGTGTCTGAATTCCTTCACTACTTATTAAATAGTCTACTATATTGTGCATTCGCCATTTTGTAGTCCTGTCCGAATGTACAGTTCCAAAATTGAGTACCATAAAAAATTTCCTAGAATTCTCTGTGAAAACCAGTGTACATCGATGCTCACTATATCGGTGAATATAGACCACAATACATTTTTTACTTTGAAAATAAGGATTTTAATTTATTTTCTATAAAACATCCATGTTTTCATCATCAGAACATTCATAAATAGTCTTCATAAAATGTTCATATTTAATCCTTTTTTTCAATTTGGAAAATCAAGTGGCGTCCAAACTGCTCAGTCTGGGTCAGAAGATGCGCAATCACATGGAACCAGGTGTCCAGAAGACAGTCAAAATATGCAAATCAAGCTGGCTGCTCACAGAGTGCTGTATCCAGGCATATAAACAGGAAAATGACTGGAAGAGGAAAGTGTGGAAGGAAAAACCACAAAACTAAGAGAATAGTAAAAAAAAATACATTGAAGAAGTTGGTTGAGTTAACAGAGACTGAAGTCGGGAGCCACCAAACACGGATAAACACTAGACAAGTCATATTCCTCACGTCTAATCACTCCTGAACCAGAGCAAGTGGAAGTAGAGGAAAACATACTATAAAAACAGGCAGCAGGAGCTCCACACTTACAGCTTCACAGTTGAGGCAGCGCGTCTCATTGGTCAGTGTTCCTTGGAAGATCTCATGGACCCAGGTCTGTTGAACCTCCTTCCCTCCTTCTCCTCCTCTGTCACCTCCTCCTCCTCCGTTCTGCAGCAGTTTTCCGTTCTGCTGCCGCTCGTGGTTCTTCTCCTCCTGGAGCAGGTCTGCGATGGTGTTGAGGAGGTAGTTGAGGAACTCGTGTGCGTCCTGCTGCATGTAGTTGTCAAACAGCTCTGTATAGGAGAAACCCTACTGATAAGACGGTGTGCAACCAGAAAAGTATACAATTGTGAGAGGAAACTTCTAACCCTGCAGACCTGCCTGTCAGGCTGATGCCTTACAGGAGGTCAGAGCTTCTGTCTAAATGTTGCTTTCTAACACTGCAGACTGGATCTGTACCGTTTTCTTTTCTCAGCCGGGAGATGAACTTCTTAGGAGGAATGACTCCCACTTTCTTCTTCTGAGTTGCAATACTGTTAAACAGGTCAGCCAGACAGGTGAGGAGAGACTCCTTCCTCCGAGGCTGCACCTGCAGACACACACAGTCAAGCCATAAGGAACCTCTGGACCTGATGCTGAACTTCAACATTTTAGGGAACTTGAGTGACCATAAAGTGTAGGGACTCCCATGGCCAAAATATTGTAGGCAATAAACCGGACTTCTAGCTTTTTAAATGTCCATCCATCTGTTTTCTAAACCAGTTTTGTCCCTTTCAGGGTCATAGGACTGCCAGAGCCTAAACTGGCAACTCATGGGCTAATCCAGGATACACCCTGGACAGGTCGCCAGTCTGTCGCAGGGCCACAATCACACACACCGGGACAATTTAGAGTCACCAATTAAGCTATGAATCATGTTTTTGAATGTTGGGAGGAAGCCGGAGTCCTCTGAGAAAACCCTCACAAGCACGGGGAGAACATGCAAACTCCACAAAGAAAGGTCTCCCAAATGTCAAGTGCCAGTAATAGAAATACTGGAAACAAGATCTACTACGTAGCCAAAAGTGGTGCCACTGGAGTCCTATGCCCTGAAGTCACGGTTGGGCTTGGGGCTCACAGGCAAGTGCCTGGTGGACAGCAGTCAACAGCAGATACCTAATAATGACAGAAGTAGAATCTAACTACTACACAGAATGTACCATCACAGCATAGGAAAAAGTTTAAGCCAAGGGTGTCCAAAGTCAGTCCTCGAGGGCCATCCTCCTGCTGGTTTTCCAGAAACTCTACCTTATCTGCTGCTGATTACTTGGATCAGGTATGTTTAGCCAATAAGGAGCTTCAATGGCAGGTTGGTTGGAAAACATGTAGGACACCGGCCCTCGAGGCCTGGATTTGGACACCCCTGGCCTAAGTTTCTGGGGGATGCAGAACAATTCTAGCTGGAGATCATTAAGCTCACCTTCACACAGTTTGGAGTTTGAAACCCAATTCTTCAAGAAAAGTCAAACCCTCTTCTACTCTAAAGTTGAGGAGAGACGTTGGGCCGGTCATAGCCCCTAAGCTCAGTCATCATGTG
The DNA here is from genome assembly GCF_002922805.2 of Oryzias melastigma. Taxonomy (NCBI): domain Eukaryota; kingdom Metazoa; phylum Chordata; class Actinopteri; order Beloniformes; family Adrianichthyidae; genus Oryzias; species Oryzias melastigma. Next base: position 19,865,249 of record NC_050529.1, on the reverse strand, counting down.
TCAAGGTGTTGTGTCCTTGCACCTCCAAGTCAAGGCTATAACTGCATCTCCACTTATAGACCAAACAAGAGTACAGGGTACCCAGTCTTCTTAGAGGGCCGATGGAAAGTATTCCAACCAGGGACTACATTGTTCTACTTGGAGACTTCAATATCCACATGGACAATGACAACGAAGAGAATAGCTTCTCTGCTCAGACTGAGCCCACTGTCAAGCTATGATCTCAATGCCCTTGGCATTGTGCGTTCAAGCGGCCACTTCCACTGAAAAGTTTGCGTGCAACCGTTTTTCGGACTTTGGCATTCATGTGTAGCTACGCAAGTATCTATAGCAGTTTATGGGCTCTGCAAGCAAATCATGCAGCCATTGAATGATCAAATGGTCAGACTTTTACCAATGGAATCTAACTATCAGAGACTCAGATTTGGTAGTGATGAATAGACGATGTCCCTTTTCATTAAGGAAACTGTTTGAAAATTTATTATGAAGGAGAAATGAATAATTGTGGTTTGTTTCCAGCTGGAATTATACGACACCAAGCCTTTCATGTATGGGAATACAGCTGTGAAAAAAAAAAGCCTAGAGCAAGAGTTGCACCACTTTGACATTTCATGCCAAACCTCTTCCAACTGTGGATCATCAATCATTCAAGCTACATGCAGCATAGACATCATATAAACAAAAAAACACCAAATCAAACAAGCAAAAAAACACAAACAAAAACCAAAGCACATTAAACAAAAAGGTAAACACACAGAAAGCAATACATTAATACACTTGAGTCTACCTTGTAGGCCAGAACCTTCTCCCGAAACGGCCTGCAGAAGTAGAGCGCCTGCAGCACCGAGTTACAGTAGCAGGTGTTACCAAACTGCAGAGGGCAAAACAGAAACAATACATAAAGTCTTTCTTGTCACACCAACACATGAAGACCAGCACACTACTCACGTTCACCAGTCCAAAGTAGTGTTCATTCACAGGGAACTGCTCCGGTCCAATCTCCTTCTCCAAGGCAGAGGCATTGGCGCCCTGAAGACGAGCACAATTAGAGTTTCATCGGGACATTTAAGACCAACATATTCTCATTCCTCGCACCGTCCAAAAATGCTTCATAGGTTAATTGGATACTCTAATTATCCCTAGATGTGTGTGAGGGTGTGATTGAGGCCCTGCAACAGACTGGTGACCTTGCCATCACCCATCAGTAGCCGGGTTAGGCTTTGGCAGCCCTGTGACCCCGAAAGGGACAAACGGTTAGGAAGATGAATGAATGAACGGCATTCTCATTCCCAAGTCGTCATATTTTGACGCATGTTTAAGGACCCTTTGGGTGTCCCCAACATGTCGGTTTTTGACGTGCTGGTTGTCCCATTTAAATCAAGGCTCCCAAAACCCTAGGACTCAAACTGGGAATGGTCCAGTACCGGGACATAGACCACACCGGTATCCTAATCCTAATCCAGTACCGAATGCAGATTGGTACTGGACGCGGTACCAAACATGGACCAGGCTAGGGCACTGGGTTAGGATACTGGTACTACCTGCATCCGAGGTTCATTCTGTATCCGACAAAATAATCGAACCCCTGATTTAATGCGAACAGCCAGCACGTCAAAAAATGTTGAGTTGGGAAACACCCAAAACATCAAAAAGTGACTCAGAGGAGTCATTAACCAAAAATTAATATATGACATCCCGGGAATGAGAATGTGCTGTTGAGAAGGACGAGACAGAAGTTCTCAGAATAGGGCTGCCACAACAATTATTTCAATAGTCGACTAATCACCGACTAATTTTTTTGATTAGTTGATTAATTGGATCATGGGTAAATTGGACGTAAAACACATCTTAACCATCATTAGCTTTAAACTTGAAGCGTTTAAGCTATATAATAACTAAAAATAAAGGCAATTAGGACGATAGTTAATTAAACCTGTGATGAGTCATGCAGTTTCTTTCCTTAATTTTGTTTTGTTTTCCTTCATTCAGTTTTGAGATTTAAAAAAAAAGACGACTAATCAACTATTTTATTAATTGACATCGTCACGACTAATCGTGGCAGCCTTACCTCAGACCCTGCTAAAGACCAGCAGATTCAAAAACACATGATAAATATTTGTTCCACTCGAAGATGAATAACAATTTTTAATCTGTTTAAACCTTTGCATTCTGGGCCTTTTTTTAAACTGCAACTTCAGCTTCTTTTTCCTACAGATTTCTGTGCAGTTTCTCAAACGAACACTAGGGGCTGGTTACAGAAAGGAACTCTTTTGGTTATTTTAAAGGGTAATTTTGTATTAGAAGAGGTGTCGAAATAAAAAAGTTAATCACTTGTAAGCTTTTATTGTTGACAAATATCTTTACATCTTTGCTAGATAGAAATTTATTAGAGGGGTTGAGGTGACACTTGTTCCAAGACTGTTAACTACTATTTCAGTCTTTAATAGCGCTTGAACTCCGACCTACTTACTACCTCAAACTAACCACAAACCCGTCCAGGATGAACATCAACACAATCCGGTTACAGTCCAAACGCGCAACCTCTCAGGCTCCCAAACCTCCAACAACTTTCTGACAGGTTAGCAGCAGGCTAGCGGGGGCTACCGAGTCAGTGTCCGGGCTCCCTGTCTCCACTATCGGGTCGCCCCGCCACGAGCACGCGCCGCACACCCAGCCGAGTCCGGCCTCCTTACCATGGTACAAACCGAGGCGATCTTCCGGACTGTCATCAGTACTTCCATCCGTGAGCCGCCATGATGGACCGATCCCCGACGGTGAAATGAGCAAAGCCGCTGCGGCTGGAGAGTTTCCCTTTCCCCGCTAGTCCAGCAGCTCCGTGGCCGCCGCCCCGTCTGTCAGCGGCGTCCACAAAAACCACCGGAAACGCTCGAGCACTACTTCCGGCTACTGTCGTAAACAAACACGCCCTCGTTTGTATTTGGCCTTTTTTTTTATTTCCTTAAAAATACAAAACGCATTTAAGCTAATTTGCGAGAATTAAATTAAATTAAATTAAATTAAATTAAATTAAATTAAATTAAATTAAATTAAATTAAATTAAATTAAATTAAATTAAATTAAATGTGTGTGCATATTTATTTTCATTTGTGCATTATTTTTTCGCTACTTGAACTACTAAAAACTAAATAGTGCAGGATTGTCTACTATCCTGGATTTTAACTTTACTCGTGTGTTAGGATCCTTTAGTTTAGTTTTTAATTGCACAAAAGAATCACTTAAAATGATTGTATTCCATCATGTCTTTTGATTTCCACTCACTTCTAAAATGTTCTGGTTAAAGGATGTCCTTTGTGGTGTTAGGGTTGGTTTTGACCTGGTTTTGTGAAATAGCATTATAAATCAATAATTATAGCCATAATTAAAATGATTAGTGGTTTTCAGTGAACACATTGACAAGTGCGTCCTGCCCCAATAATGTGAACTTCAGGAGATGCACTGTAGGAGACATGCATTTTTATTGTATATTTATACACAATATATGTATATGTATTTGTTTGCTGTCATATTGAGGTAATTACCTGGGGGATCACATGTTTGCGGGGGGAGACATTTTATTGTGATTATAACTCACCTGTTGATTTTGCACCTGTAAATTATAGGGGAGAGTGTGGGCTGGGTGGCCACATTTTTTGTTGACCGCTTTTTTGTCGCTTTTTTCCCATTTTTGTGCTTTTTTCTTTTTCTTACAGTAAGCCAGAGTTATCCTAAGTTGATTTAATTACCTTTTTTTGTTATTAATAAAAGGTTCAAAGTGTTACCTAATTCAAGCCCCTTTGTTTAGGGCTTTTTGTTTCATGTTTATTTGTCCAGTATAGTTGCAAAAAAGCTAAATAAACAAAATCCGGTATGTCTGGACACACAAAGACTTTTCTCTGATTTAGCATTTTTGAATATTTTACTGATTTTTATTGGTTTCATTTTGTTTGTTTGTTTTTTGGTTGTGTTTCAGTGTGTTTGGATTCAAGTTCTATTGCTGATAAAAATATATATATGTGTATTTTTGAATGTTCTTGAAACAAATGTGTATCTGTTGGGTTAAAACTGACGCATAACACGAGAGAAGTTACTAGAGTTCATCATTTTAATTAACTTTATATTCTGTAGAATTTAAGTAAGATAAAACCTTTGTTTTATTTGTAGAATTCTCTTGAGGTTATTTTTTTTCTGTTTTCATTGAAATCTAGAAACATTCTTATGTTTTAAAGGACCAGAGATCCACAGATAATAAAAAAACAACATTTCCATGGATGTGGAAGCCTAACAAGATAACAATAAATGGATAATAGATGAGAGTTACTGCTGCAACATTTCTTCCTTAGATTAGATGTTTACACACCAGTCCAGGCTGGATTGGATTTGGTTTTTCATGTTTCGCTATGGATTACGCTCTCCGATCTCAGGGCGTCTACTGTCCCGAGTGTTCGAACAGAAAAAGTAAGGACGGCTTTTTAATAGAAACTAGTTAATTAAAAATGTGCTTCTATTGGTGTGGAGTAAGCCTGCCCCTGCTTCCCGACATCCTTCAGCATACATACTCTCCAACTAGCTTACAGCTTTGTAACAAAATGAGTTTTGAGCCAGATACCAACTCGGACGAGGAAAACAAAGACTAGTCGTCTGCATGTGGATGGATCAGGATGGAGCTTGTGGCTCGCTTATTCATATGTTTAATTTTACGATTTGAGTAAAGAAATACTCAGAAAATGTTCTTTGATCTGGAGCATCAAGCTGAGAGGAATTCTGGGATTAACCTTCATATGGCATGCAGAGGAATTCTGGGAATATATGGAGAGCAGTGAGCTGATGTCTTATGCTTTGACTTCCTTCAGAGGGAAATCTTCTCAGACCCACAACTGCAGGGGAAAAGGTCAAAGGGTGACCCCCCCACACACATTCACTCTGGAGCTGTGATGGATGGAGGTCCAGCTGTGGCGTTCACGGCCCTCCCCATGAAGGAAACTCCTGCTCTGCGCTGAGAAAAAAACAAAAAACGGTCGAATGGAAATGAGGGATGGGCCAAACTGCTTGTCTCGAGTGGAGCCGGATTTGTCTCACGGATCAGAAAGTCTTTTTTTTTTTTTTCCTTCGTTAGGAAACACGCTGGACAGCCGCGAGGACGGTAAAGGACCGGATCTAGTTTGTTTTTGACTTTATTTCAAGGACTGCATTCAACAGCACGGACTGACCCCTTCCCCGGGACGCGGCTCACTGCTAGGGGGGCGGAGGAGAGCTCGATGCGGCTGACCGCAGGTCCGGGAACTATGAGCGGCGGCTCCGCTAACTTCCTGCTGGTCCCCATCCCGGAGTTCCCGCTGCCGGACAGCGCGCTCGCCAGGACCGTGAAGATCGCGGTTCTGGGAGCCAGCAACGTTGGGAAAACCGGTAAGAGAGCGGGTTCCGACCCACAAGTCTCAGAGAAGCTGGATCTTTCATGTTAAAGTGTTTTTTTTTTCTTTTTCGTTTTTTTTTTTTTTTTGCACATGCGTTACCGCCATGAGGACGGCAGGGGGCGACAAAGAGCTGTTATCATTTCACACAGATCTTTAGTCAAATATGGTTTTAAAGCATGTTGTTGGCAAAAAGTAGTAATATGTGCAAAGAAATTATTAATAAGAATCCACAAATTAGAGTTTTAGTGTGCATAAATTAATATTATGCGTGCGTTATTTAGTGTTTTCTGTGCACATATTGGTATTAAGTGTGCATATATGTTATTATGTGGGAACAAATTATCTTTTTTTGCAAATTAGCCATTTTTATGCACAAATTAGCATTTTGTGTACACAAATTAGTATTAAGTATGCACAAATTTGTAGTACGTGTGCACAAACTAGTATTATGTGTGCACAAATTAGTATTATACGTGCACAAATTAGTATTAAGTTTGAACAAATTTGTTTTGTGTGCATGAATTGGTATTGGGTTTTGAATAAACTGGCATTAGGTTTGACCAAATTAGTAATATGTATGCAGAAATTAGTATAAGGTGTGCACATATCAGCATTAAGTGTGCATAAATTAATATTTTGTGTGAAAAAAAATCCTCTTTTTTCACAAATAATACTTTTGTGTGCACAAATTAGAATTTTTATGTTTCGCAAAATAACATTTTGTGGGCAAAATTGAACCTTTTTTGGCACAATTTTGCTTTTGATTCACATTTTGTTCTCATTAGGTAGCATTTTCTGAGCACAAATTAGTATTAAGTTTGAACAAACTAGCATTAAGTTTGACCAATTTAGTAATATGTGTGCAGAAATTAGGGTGTGCACATAGTAGTATTAACTGTGCACAAATTAATATTTTGTTTTCAAAAATCCTCTTTTTTCACAAATTAGACTTTTGTGTGCAAAAATTAGTTTTATGGGGTCACAAATTAGTATTATGTGCGCACAAATTACTAATTTTCTCTGGATTCCTTTTTTATATGACCTGCTGGTGAAGGTCCAGACTTGATTCAAGAGCTTGCTGAGTTGAGCCACACCCCTTGTTGATTCACCCGAGAGGCTGCAGAGGTCCTGCAGATCTGATGTGATCCATAACAAGTCATAACGTGTCAACATTAACACTATGGACTTATGAGGATAAGGGGGCGTGTCTCCCTCTTTGCTGCTCTTATTTTGAAGGGATCTGCAGGAATTGAGTTTCACAAACAGGCATTTTGTTTTTGTCCTTCCATTATTAGAGTCAACTTTTAAACTTTTTGACCTTTGACTTCCTTTTCCGCCATCTTGCAGCTCTGATCGTCAGGTTTCTGACCAAGAGGTTCATTGGGGATTACGAAGCGAACACAGGTGAGTGTGTGTCTGTGCTGCTAAAACAAAACAAAAAAAAAAGCCAACCTTCATCCTCGTCATTTATCCTCGTCATCAACCCTCTCTCTGGGTCTGCAGGGGCGCTTTACTCCAGGAAGGTGACTCTGGACGGAGAAGAGGTGTCCCTGCAGGTCCAGGACACTCCTTGCGTGGCTCTCCAGGTATGTGGATAGCTTCATCTTTAAACGCCTCCTACTGGAGATTTTCAATCTTTTGCTATAATATGAGTTTTTTTAATAAACAAAAAATATATATATTATGGTTTTGGCTAATTTAGGCTTTGCTTGGTTTTTGGGGTATTTTGAAGTTTAGCTATTTTTTCAGCTACATGCTAGCTGTTTTGGATAACCTAGTTTTTTTCCTTCTTTTCTTTAGTTATTTAGGCTAATTTGGCATTTAGCTTATATTTTAGCTGGCTATCAGCGTTTTCAGCATCTTCAGCTATCAGCACTAGCATCTTTAGCGGCCAAATTCAGCTTCCAGCATTCACACTAGCATTATTGCAGGTAATGCTATTTATCTAGTTCATAATTAGGTTAAAAAGTTACGGTTTTAAAATTTAAAAATTTTAGTTTTATTATGTTGAATAAATGTTTATTCTGTTCGACCTAATGTGTGTTTTGGATTTTGGCCCCCTGTAAGATTGGGTTTGACACCCTTGCTGTACAGCCACTGGACAAGATGGTAATCCCTCCCTACACACACCCACATTGACCTTAGAGATGTCCCACTGCTGTGTAGTGGTGTTGAGAGTTTAGCTGGTGTCACCCGTCCCTCAGTGGGGGGTTGATCAGGGTGAGGAGAGCTGCTGAAGTCCTCTGATCTGCTTCTCATGACTGTACAAAGTTTCTGAAAGAAATCCCAGGAATGCATTTGAAGCAGGGGAAAGACATCAGCTTAATGAGTTCAACCTGTCACACATGCAGGACCTTCACTGAGAAGGGCCTCAATGTGGCTCCAAAGGAGGAGGGGGGGAGGGTCGTCTTTAGACTGTATATAAGAACCGGACTGAGTGACCCCCCCCCTCCCCTTTCGTTCCAAACAGCAAGTACCAGCTGGCTCCAAGAAGCCAAAATCCTAAAGTCTTCTCTGAGACTTGTTACTCAGTCATTCTATTTGTCAGAATTACCATTCTGGCTCTGATACCTCTTCTTAACATGTTCTTAATAATGCTTTTTTTTCATGATACTTTTTAGTCAAATCATAAACTGACAAATCAAATGCCTCAATCAAAGTAGGTGGTCTTACATTGAACATTCAAAACATTTAAGTGACAGATTCTCCTGAGCTCACTTTCAATTGGTAGGGGTGTGGTTGCCATAGAAACGATAACTCAGACCAATTTGGAATAATCACTGCTTGTGGTTACTGGTGAAGTCTGGCTGCAAAACGGCTGTGAGAAAAATAGTGATTGAATTGGCTTCTATTTGTTGGAGCAGTAAAGTAAGTCATTTTCTATGAGAGATATCATGTCTGAGATTAAGTCGATGGCAGGAATGGAAAAATTCTCAGTCGTGAAGTAAAAGTATCATTGAGAGACTTTTACGCATTTATTAGTTCACCTTCGTGGTGCATGTCAGCTACAGTAACTAGAAAAGATAAGAGACTACGCTCGCTCAGCCTTACGCTGGAATTCCACAGTGCTTTCTTCATGAGAAAAAACCAGCAAGAGTTCACAAAATTTACATCCAAAGAAATGGCAGCCAGACCCCTCATGAGGAGCAGAATGAAACGACCCATCACAGACACCCTCCAGGGGCTTCACTGTTTCCATGTTTCTCCAAGATCACAATACTAAGGATGTATTCAGACTGGACACATTTGATTCGCTCTACACATTTTTAGTCTGAGTTCACCCAAGTGGACCCTGGTCCGGGACCAGGAACTGCTCTTGGACCCATCTTTTGAGGGGATCTTGTTTTCCAATCGGACTGAGCTCCGGTTCACTCTGAGTTTCCTCAGTCTGAATAGGCTCCATGCCCGGAGTGTATTAACTGGACCAAAACGGCCATCGTAGCTGATCATTATAGGATGTAAAGAGAGCAGCTGAAACACATGGAGCAACCAGTGGGAGCCATCTCCAATCTACCAACGCACTTCATCTCCTAGACACCCCAGATACCGCTCACCTGACTGACAATCACCCACCTGAGTCTTAAGCAGCTCACAGAACCTCGCTCAGTGCGAAGTATTGTTTGTGCCACTCTGTCTGCATACTGAGCATTATCTTCTGACCTGTCATTTCATGTTCCTAAACCAGATTCTACAACTACAACTATTCTTGCCTGCCTGCCCGACCCTGCTTTGGCTTGGCGGACTCTTAGCTGTGTTTGACTCCTGTCATCCTGTCTGTGCAAATAAACCTCATGCGCGTGGAACCAGCTGTCTGTTATATTTGATACGTGCATTTCTGAGCCCCCTATCTAATTAGCATAATCAAAACTTTCCATACAAACCCATTTGTCCATGTTTTCTGCCTTGACGTTCATCATCATTCCACTAGGGGCAGTAGAAGGTCTTTTGGCGGGAAAAAGTTTAACTAATTTTCAAAACTTTGTGGGGAAAGTAACTCATCTACTGTTATTCTTTTTTTAGTGACTACTTGCTGTATTGTAAGGATGCAAAATTTGCTGATAGTTGATTTTTTTAATGCAGTTAAACAATGTTAAAAAGTTTGTTTAAAAAATTGAGACAGTGGGTAAATAATTGTTCCTGAAAGTTAATGTTTTTGCATCTTTAACCATCAACTTATCAAATCACTCAATGCATCATAATTGACACTATACTAATACTAATAAAAATATGACAAAGTTAGCCTTTTTTCATGGATTTTATCAAAGGGTTTAAAAATTGTCATAATTTATATATATATATATATTTTTTTTTTCAGCAATTTGAGTTGTTTTTGTTGCACTCTGGAATTTCTACAATGAACAGTTTACTGTAAATACAGTTTGAAAATAGGATTTATACCATGACATTCGGAGTGTGAAACAGCGTTTGTTTGTGCTCTCCAGGATGATCCTGAAGGCCTGTACTGCCAGGAGCAGATCAACAGGTCAGACCCACAAACTGAACTCCATCTTCATTCACGGCCTACCTCTGATTGACCTCCGTGATCTCACTTCCAGGTCAATCTACTGGGCAGATGGATATGTGTTGGTTTTTTCCATTACAGACCACAGCAGCTACAGAACCATCCAGCCTTTATACCAGCATGTCAGGCGTATTCACCCGTCTGGAAACATTCCCGTTATTTTGGTCAGTATTTGAGAAAACTTAACCTCATCACAAACCTACCCTTTTGTGTGCTATTACCCTTGAAAATAATCTTATATCCTCTCCAGGTTGGCAACAAGAGCGACTTGCTGCGAGCAAGGCAGGTGTCAGCAGACGAAGGCGAGACGTTAGCGGCATCTCTGGGTACGCTACTGACCGTTGGCATGAATTTAACAACTTTAGCTTCCTATCATGAAGGAGTTCATGTTGAAGCTGATTTTGCACATTCATTTCATCTTCCATGCAGTCTATATCTTCTCGTAAAAGAGTAAAGGATCAGTATCTTCTGTCTATCAGAACGGTTCGGCTCAATCCAGTATTTTGAGCGTTTCCAACCATTTTGGTTGGTTGGAACCCCCAACTATCTTGGTTGGGTGAGGGTTCCACTCCCAATGTGTATGATGGAGTTATTAGCCTCGTTTCCACTGAGCGGTACAATGCGGTCCAGTTTGATCTGGTATTTTGAGCGTTTCCATTGTTAAATGGACCCATTAAACAGCACCGACCTGTACCTCTTGAGGGCTCCATCCGTTGTAGATCCATAGGAAAATAGAAGTTTAGAACGGAGCTGCTGTAGCCACCCGATGATTAGCAGAAAGTGATGACGACATTAGAAAACACCAATATAGTGCTATGCTAGCATTTCTGTTTTTCTCTTTACGCCGGTATTCATCTTAGCCACCCAAAATCGTCTTTCAAACAACATTAAATTCCTGTTATACATCATGCACAAAAAGTAAAGACAGAAAAAGATGAGCTCCATTGTTGTTGCATTTTTAGTCGTGTTAGTACAATGATGCAATGACAAGCTAGCGTCCTAAACCACACATGCGCCGTGAAAACTATGGGAACGAGGCTTAAGTGATTCTCAGAATAAACTACTCCTTCCGTACCGGACCGTACCACTCAGTGGAAAAAAGGCTACCGAGTCCCTGATTGGTCAAAGTTTGACCTGGTTTAACATGCAACGCACATTCATGGCTGCGCATTTTGTACGTAGATCCTATAAAGGTCATAGAAACGGATGTAGCAATGTGTCATTGCAAGAGTTTTGACCGTAGAAACCTGAAACAAGTATGCCTACTTAGACACTTCATTGGAGGTGGTCACAAACTCAGATGTTGGTTCTGATCAAACTATCCAGACTGCTGGATGGATCTAAGCACTGGTTTGATCTCAGTGCTTGCAGTCCAGTCCTGATGTGACCTCTGCTCCACTCGCAGGAGGGGCTTACTTCGAGGTGTCTGCCAGAGAAAACCACGAGGGAGTCCATGCCGCCTTCCTGCATCTCTGCCAGGAGGTGGGATCTTATCTGTCTTTGCTGATACAGCTTGTTTACCGTCAGTCTGACCAGCAGGATGTCCACTGTTTGGAATCAAGCAGACTTATTTAGATGTTTTTTTTCAGGAATTCTGATAACAGTTTCTTCTGACATCCTGAGTGCCATTTAGAGGTTTAACCGAAACCTGTCATTAAACCGTCTCATTCTTCTCTGTCTGTCTTTGGTTTGATCTCCATGGAGATAGCGTTGGAACTCGGATAGATAAATACGGCTGTAGAACATCAGTCAGGGACTTTTGACAAAGTTCTGGCAGAAGCTGAGTTTTTGCTCCCTGTCTACCAGGTGATCCGAGCACTCGGAGGAGGGAATGGAGAGAAAAGGAAGGGAGGCCTCCACCTGGCCAGACCCAAATCTCCCAACATGCAGGAGCTGAAGAGGAGGTTCAGGCAGGTCCTGTCATCCAAAGTCAAGTCAGCGACAACCATCTGATCCCATCTGTGAAGTGAGGAGGACTGTGGCTTCCCGCCACGGCGGCAGAGACAGAAGAAACTTGAAGCTCTCATGACCTGCTCCTCAGAGCCCCTCTGGGAGCGCATGGACTATGAGGGACAGCGAGCTCTCAGACGGGCAACGCTCCCCGAGGATGGAAAGGTCACGGTGGGATGTTCAGTGTCTCAATGATAAGATCAAAGTTTCTGAACAAGAAAGACGACTCTGTGATCATTGTGTTTGCAGATTAGCAAACTGAAACAGACTAAAAAAAGGCTTTTGTTTACTCACCCCACACAACATGGTCAGATCCAGCTTCCTGTGGTTTCAAACAGGAAGTGACCTCAGAGAGGAACATCAAAGTGGATAAAAGCCAGAAAAAGCTCTAAAGCTAATTTCAGATCCACAAATTTTTCATCTACGAATGAAAAGCAGTAAAATTTTGGATTTTAATTTTTTATTTTTATGACATTTGCAGTTTGAGCATCCAGATTTTGTGTTTGTGTGACTTTGAAGATAATGCAGCAGCTGTTCGGCTCCAACATCCATTTGAGTTTTCCTCCATGTCAAACCAGCAGGAGACAGACTGGAAATGCAGTGACAGAGTGTGTACATATTTTAGTGTGTGTGTGAATGTGTGTGTGTGTGATGGTTTTTGCCACCTTGTAAGAACTTCCTCCTAACTGAAGACATACACGTGGGGACTTGTTGTACGGTGGGGACCTGAGTTGAGGTCACCACGGGCAAATGCATTCTGATAGGTCCAGAACAGTGTGTAAACACCCCCCTAAAATTTTTCAAAGTCCTCACAATAGCCATCTAAAGACAAAATTGTGTGTGTGTGTGTGTGTGTGCAGGCGCCCCCCAGTGGTCACACTTGACATGTGTGTGTGCTCTGTCGTTCTCATGACCTTTCCCCTCTCCTAAAGTTCCCAGAATTCCCTGTTAGGACAAATTCTTTGTGGCAGGAAAGGTTCACAATTTAAGGTCATTCAAGGAGTTTTACAGAAAAAAATCAAATATTAGCAAATCTCCAAAAAAAATACAGTAAAAACATTAAATCATAATTAAAATTACGTTAAAACTAGAATTAAAGATCTGGTTCTATAACACACTCAGACAAATGCATATAGACGCACAAACTCACCACATTTTGTGTGATCTTTGACCTTTGGTGCTAGAAACTGGGATGTCCCTAAAACCCTCCCTCCTCCATAAATTATCATGTTACACCACAAAGAAGACGATTACCACACTTTCATTTGAGAAAAAATTTCCCTCCTGTGTTTTGATCTGACC
>NC_050529.1:19814130-19852049 GCF_002922805.2 Oryzias melastigma | reverse complement strand
TAAAGAGCTGCTTCCTGTGTGCCTCTGTGTGCATTCCTGCGTTCCACTTAAACGTGAACATCCCATAATACGACACACTGTTGGGCGAAACAATGCAGAGGTCTTTGTGAACCTTCACGCACACAAACAGCAAGATGGAGTCAAATGTGAAGATGTAGAAATGAGGATTTGATCTGCAGGAAGTTTTACTTCACTGACAAAACGTGTCTCAGATGATCCTCTTGAGTGAGTCTGCTGACTCTGGGTCCACTCAGGAACCGGTTCCACGGCTGCTAGGACTGCAGAACTGTTCCTGCGGATCTTCACAGGGAGCTTTGCTCTGATGTTTGGGGAGGTGGCGGTAAGCGGGGGGATCTCTCCTTATTCTGGGATTCTACACAACTCGACCGCCTGTAAAGAAGTAAGAAAACAGAGCCTTGATGGAAATAAAAACTACAAAGATATAAACTCTAATCCAGCGTCATGTTTAATTGTTCCTGCATTTATGGGGTTTTCTGGATGATGGATTGTCTGTTAGAGGCTGCTGCTGTCATTGAAAGCATTTTTAACAATCAGTGCATCTGTGGATCCAAATTACCTGCAGAACTCCAATGAAGACTCTGGGTGAAGCTCGACTTCATTTTGCAGACTAATACACAAACAAACATCCAGGTAAACATATTAACTAGACCAGACATGATAGTTAGCTGGATCAACATGATCATCATTTGAGCTTCTTTATTGAAGACCCACTCCAATCATCTTTTGATCTATTGTAAAAACGACCCCATCATTCTGGCACGCCAGCTCCACACATCTGGACTGCTTCCTTTGGCTCTGCTTCAGAGGCAGAAAACATTGATCAGATGTCTGGAAAAGACTCACGAGAAGGAAAAGTCTGAGCTGAAGACAAACATCTGTAACCTCGGCCTCCAGTGTGTTCATCCCGAGGTCGGATCAGGAACTTCTGGACATAGACATTACTGTTCACGCTCTGTACTGACCCCTGGGGTTCAACCAAATGAACTGCAGAGGATCCAGCTCAGATCAGACAGATTTAGTCTCGAGTTCATGAGAGCGCCAACGTTTGCTGCTGATCCTCCAGAAATCTGAGAGAAAAAACATCAAATCTTAAGTTTGAAGATGAACATCACCTCCAGCACTTTCCCTGCTGGTCCGAGCAGATTACACCTCCGCAGATCCTGAGTGGATTAAAATTAATCTGACAAGGCAGGTCACACTACTGCATAAGACAGACAGGAGCTGCAGACCTCTGCAGTCCTTTACTTACAAGTCCTGCTGGTCTTCTGCTTTGTTATCCAGCATTAGTTCTTCCAGGAGAGCTCTGGAGCATCGGGGAGGTCATGGAGCTGTCGCAGTGGTCCATCAGGTCTGGAGGTTCCCCTTGAAGATATCAACAGGTAACAGGAACGCTGACGACTGGTGTTTACCTACAACTTCCCCATATGCCAGCTTTGATAGGTTTGCACATACATGTCTGCATGTGAGTGATGGAGCTTTCTGTGTGGAGTTTGCATGTTCTCCTTGTGCATGCGTGAGTTTTCCTCCCACTGTCCAAAAACATGCTTCACAGATGAATTGGTTACTCTGAAGCAGGGGTGTCAAACGTTCGACCCGGCAGGTGGTTTAATACAGCCAAGTCACACAGAAAAAAAGCAAGTTTCTAACCCATTTCTGTGGCGAGTTATGGTTATTTAAAGAAATTACAACAATACGCGATTCCGCCACTAGGGGAAGCAAAGGAAATGCAAGACCGGCATAACAAAAGATCAAGAAATTAACATAATAAACAATGTAATAAGTGATTAGGCTACTAGATTGGTTGAGACATTTTTTTCCAACTGAGAAAATGAAAAAGCAAAGCTACAGATAACGAGTTGACCAAAGCTTATTTTGCTATTGTGTTACTAGTCCGGCCCACTTTAGATCAGACAGGTTGAATGTGGCCCCCGAACCAAAATGAGTTTGACACCCTTCTCTAAAGTGTCCCCAGGTCAAGTTTGTGGTTGGTGACTGGTCCTGGTGTACCCCACCTGTGGCCAACAGTAATCAGGATAGGATCCAGCAACCCTGTGACTTCAAAAGGGAGAAAATTGAGTGTTTTCAGTTGATAATTTCATTTGTTGATGCATATGATGTTGTTATCCAGCTGGAGGATGCAGAACACCTTCTATTCCTGGGAAGACATTCAATTTTTAGAACTCTCTCCTTTGATGGCAAAACTCTACTTTAGGAATCTAATTTTCCTTTGACATTTTAGTCGTTGGAATCTTTGCAACTTTGACTTTTAACCTTTTGACTACAACAAAAAGAAAAATCGTGAAAAATCTCAACAAAACTTTTCTGATAAACTTCTTTATTTCTGATGACAAAGTTCTGCTTTCAATGGCTCCCTTCAGGACGGGCCAAACCTTCATGGGCTCTGCTTCACCCTCTACTGAACCGTGGAGGAGCTGTGGAGTGAAATGCTTCAACGTGGAGCAGGCCTCCCCACTAAATCTCCAAGCCACACCCCATTTGCCTTAACTTCAGGTGACCAGTCTGAGTTGTCATCATTGCAGCCTCCCCTTTGACTCCTTCTTACCAACGTACTCCTTTTTTTTTTCAGTCCTCTCTCCCTGGCCCAAGCATGCCCTCTCCAGGCTCCTCCTCCTGGCCCTCCTGAGTTTACTGCCCTGCTCAGCACAAGCGGCATGGTTTCGGGTTGGGGTGGTTGGACCATGGGGGTGCGACCCCATCTTTGCCAGGGCCCTTCCAAGCGCAGCGGCGCAGCTCGCCGTCACCCACATAAACAGAGACCCCTCTCTATCGTCTGCTGGAGCCTTTGACTTTGCTGTACTACAGGTACAGGACCCCCCACCCCCCATCTACAGCAAAAACTGATAATGGTTGACATATACGAGAACATACTGTGACATGTATGATTTAAGATTATGTCCTATCAGCTTTTATGAGCATCTTGTGTTGCTTTGAAAGTACAATAATATAAAACCTGCATGAAGATTAGTACTATACATTGTTGGTATGATCACACAGAAATATATATTTTTGGATTTGTAATATGGTTGAAAGACCATTTTTTTGTTGTTACTAGCCAACGTATTCTCACTCCCAACTCATCAATATGGACGTATGGTTTGGGCCCCCACTGCGCCACTTTTTGACTCTTTGGACGTCCCCAACTCGTCATTTATCGATGTGCTGGGTGTTCCAATTAAATCAAAGGTCTCCAACCTCCAGGCTGTAAATCGGTAATGGTCTGAGGGCCACTTGATTCTGGGCCACAGACAATGCAGAAAAATTCAGAGGTCCCCAACCCTCGGGACGCGGACCGGACCAGTACCCTAACCTTAACACTGTACCGGTTCCGCGTCAGGTAACCCCTGAGGGTTGCTGGATTTAATGGGAAGCACATAAAAAGCAGACAAGTTGGGGACCCTCAAAACTTCAAAAAGTGACGCAGAGGGAGCCCGAACCATCCGTCCACATATGACGAGCTGGGACTGAGAATGTGTGGCACCACCGGGGACAAATCATGCATCTTGTGGTACAAGCACCAAATTCAGCCTTTCAAGAAAAACAAAGATTTCAAAGATGGCGGCTGATAAGAGTATAAATACTTTATTTATTACTATCCTAACTGCTGTTTAAACATGCACTTTGAAAGTTGCTAAGGTGAGATCTTTTCTCCACTCACCATCTGGAAGAAAGGAGATCCTGGGAACGGCAGAAGGGAGTAGCTAAAGATAAGAACATGACTGCTCACTTTCATCCTGGAGGAGAAGTTTGAATGAGTTTATTGTTGAACTTTTATCTCTTAAACCATTCTTTTCTGCAACCTAGCAACCAAAATTCCAATAAATCAGGGACTTGTGGAGATTCGGTGACAGCAACATACCAACACTGGTCTGAGAAAATCTCACTCTGGCTTTTGTCTGCTTTCTTTCTAAAAGTATTTGTCTTTGTAGAAATTACGTTTAACACCAGCCATACACTCAATTGTTCCAAAAATATTCATTGTATATTTGCCTCAGTCTCAACAATATATAATATAAGTTAAGGTTAGGCACTTAGGGCAGAATTGCTGCTTGTTTTCCAACATTCCCTCCTCTGGCATTTTCTAATCCACTGGACACCTGATCTAAGTAGTCACGCTCGAGTATTTGATGATATCTGACGAACTGGGTAGCTTTCTGGCAAGCCTTGGTGCAGAGTGTTGGATGACGTGATGGTTTTCTGCAGGAGCCTTGTGAGACATCCAGGGCGCTTGAGACGTTTGTGGGGTTCCACACAAAAGCCTCGGGGTACATTGGACCAGTCAATCCAGGATACTGTGATGCTGCCTCCATGCTGAGTAAAGGCTGGAACAAAGTAATGATTATAAATATTGTTTCATATTCATCTTTTTGATGAAAAAAATACAGTTCTAACATTGGACAATGGTTGCCCTGTGTTTTCTATTGCGTTGAAGGCTGTGTTTCCTTGGGCTTGTGTTGGTTACGAGTTGGATGATGTTCGGAGCCATCCTACTTTTGCTCGATCCTTGCCGAGGCCCACGTGGGTGCTACACAACCTTTTGAGCTACTTCAGATGGGCTCATGTTGCCATAATATCTTCCTATGAGGACATCTGGGTAGAAACAGCAATTAAGGTAAAAATCAAATCAATTTGATTGTCAATTGTTGTGGCGATTGCTATTTATTGTGTTTCTTTTTAGGTAGCTGACTCTTTGAGAAGTCATGGTATGTCCGTCAGACTTGTTAGTTTCATGGAGAACACGCCTCATGGTATCAGGCGGACTTTGTCCAAGGTCCATAAGATGCAAGAAATACGAGGTACAGCTATTCATTACTCTGTACTACAGCATTTATGGTAGATGGCGTATACTTGTTTTGCGCTTTTCTACCTTCCTTGGAGGTCCAAAGTGCTTTGCAGTCCCATTCACACATTCTCACACACACACATGAGAACACTTGCATCAACCTTCCACCAGATCCAATGTTTGGTTCAGTGTCTTGCCCAAGGACACTTTAACACATCGAACCCACAATCTTCCGATCAGGAGTCGACCGCCCTACTGCTGCACCACAGCCACCCCATTGATAAAATCTCCACCGAGTAACAGAGTAGATCAATGCAGTTTTCCTTTTTTAAACCCTTGTGCTCTCTTATGGGGTCCAGATGACCCCACCCTTACACTGAGGTGTTAGCCCTTCCATGACAAAGGTGGACAAGACTTTATGTCGGTCATTGGACACCAGTAAAGATCCACAATCATTGAAAAAAAAAGTTCAGCGCACTGTCTTGTGGGGTCCAGATGACCCTACTTTTAATGTAAACAAGGGTTACATAAATAATTGTATAGAATTGGCAGAACTTGTGTCACCTGTGAGCTCTTGAACTGAAGGTTCTTGACTTGTGGTTGTTCCTCCAGCTGTAATCCTCTGCATGCACTCTGTATTGATTGGTGGCTCGGCACAGAAGCTCCTCCTGGAAACAGCCTATGACATGAAGATGACTGATGGCTCCCTGGTCTTCGTGCCCTACGATACTCTGCTCTACAGCCTGCCCCACCGCAACGTCACCTACCCGGCCCTGAAAAGCAACAGCAAACTGCTGAGAGCGTACGACGCCGTTCTTACCGTCACCATTGACTCTCCGGATGGATCATTCTATGAGACCTACAGGGAAGCCATGGAGAGGGGAGAGGTGCCAAGGACTCTGAAACCCCAGCAGGTAACATTTGAATGAAGGGGTTTATCATCCTAGAGCAAGCATTTGAAGATGTTAACTCTGTGCATGCAACAGGTGTCTCCTATGTTTGGTACCATCTACAACTCAGTTCTGCTCATGGCTCATGCTATGAAGGGAGTCCGGGATTCCGGGGAATGGATATCTGGAGGAAACCTGGCACATAAAGCGCGTAGCCTGGACTTCCAGGTAAAGAGGAAACTTTGACACCAGTAAAATCTGGTCAAAAAGTCCGCCAATTAGTATGTACACAAAATATACACACCTGGTTGGGTTTCCCTTACAGCTGCTGTAGTTTCATGCTTAAACTAGACACACAATTAACATGAATTGAAGTGATTTTTCAGGCAATTTCAGACAATGCTTTCCCCATTGTTGTGTTTAGATTGAGATTTTTAAAAATCCCATTGTGTGTCCATTTTGTACAGAAGTTGAGGTACTCCCAAAGGGTTCACATACTTTTTCTTCCAACTGTATTTCTCACTTTTTCCTCATAGTAGAGTTAGAAATTAAAAACACATAGTTGGGGTTTCAAAAATGTACAAAGTACATAAAAACTTTGATATGAAAGACTGTTGTGAAGAAATATCTCATCTACATTTCAGGGCTTCAGTCATCGGATCAAAACCAGCAGCTCCGGGGCAGTTCAGCTAGACTACCTCATCCTGGACACAGACGGATCCTCCTTGGATCTGTTGCCAACATACAGGTCGAGCTGAGGATGTAAACCAAATAATCTTCAGTTCCAGTCAACGATATGTTTCAGTACTTGTTAAACTATTGCCAAAAATATTCTAGTTGAGGCTCAAAATGTAATACTACCTCTACACAACTCTGAGGCAAATATATTCTCTTATATACTCTTTATTTCTATTGAATAAAAGTTTCAAATTAAAGTAAACTGTTTATGTTAAAGTATTAAAACTTGTTTATTTTATAAAACATAATTTAGTTTCTAAAAAATATACAGAAACTATTTACCTTAAGAGTTTTTTTTAATAATTAATTTCATTTTTATTCATTAAACCAATAAAGATGAAATAAATATATTTAAATATATTTCTGTAAACAACAGAATTGACATGGAGATTGGCATGGTTCGCTTCTTGGGTCGGGACATTCACTTCCCACATGGATATGGACCCAGGAGAGACGCCGCCTGCTGGTTCACCTCTGGAGTCATCTGTTCCGGGGGTGAGGAGACGATTAAATATCTTTCTCCAGGCCCTCTTAAAGGCTGTTTTCACCACCTAAGTGCAGCTGTTTTCCTGTTGCAGGAGTGGATCTCTTTTTAACTTTCAGTATGTTCTTCGGTTCAATTGCCGTGGCCATTTTCCTCATCGCCCTCTTGTACTGCATCAGGTATGACGTCATTCAAGGACTCAGTGGATCTGTTAGAGTTTTTAGCATGCGATGCATTAGATAATATGTTAAATTCTCTGTCCTATTGTTTGCGACTCTTTGACTTTCATAGACGACGCATCAACCAGATTCGGTTGGTCAGAGGTCCAAACAAGATCCTGCTGACTCTTACAGATGTTACGTTCATAAATCCTTCGCTAAGCAACAAGGTTAGCTATTCTTATTGTCTCATTTTGTAAAATCTAACTATAACAAAACAGTGCAAAATAGTCAGACTGAATGTCCTTATCCAAGTGAGACTAACTCTTAAATTTCTGAATTATTACCAAAGAATATCTTAAACGCATTTGTCTGCAGAAGCTGAGTCTGGACGACAGCCGGACAAGCGGTGGGCGGAGTCTGTCTGAATGCAGCCAGAACACACCTCTCTCTTCTCAGTCTCCAGCAACTTATGAAAACTCCAATGTTGTCATTTATGAGGTCAGCGAAACATCACAATCCCAGCTCCCCTTAGAACCGATAACAGGTGTTCAGACCATAGACTGTATATGTGAACTGGACACAGTATCCCCTCCCCCCTCGTGTTCCAATAGAAGTACTTGCTAGTCCTAGAAAGCAAAAATTCTGCAGATTTCTATTGAGAAATAGACATTTTATTTGTCATAACTATATTTTTGTCCAAACTATTCTTGCTCTGGTGCCTTTTTAAATATGTAATTGCTATTCCTAATTTTTCACTTACTTTATCTTTTCTTTAGTGCAAGTTATTGAAGTTATAAAGTGGCCAATCAGATGCCTCAATAAAAGCATGTAGGGCCTGACAAACATTGATTGACAGAATTTCCAGAATTTCTTTTTAAAAAGCTCACTCCTGATTAGTGAGAGTGGTTGCTATAGAAACATTGATTTAGATCAACTTGAACCAATCATTGCTTACTTGCATCGTTTGGTTCCAACATGGCGAAGTCCATATCGTGGAAAAATGGTGACTAAATTGACTTCATTTAGTTTGAGCCTGAAATAGGAGATTTTCTTTGGGTGATGTCACACTCACTATGTCCAGTTCTCTTTTATACAGTCAATGGCTCTAAACATTGACTGTATAAGAGAGAGCTGTTGTCCAAAACAGTTCATCAAGTGAGAATTTTGCACATGGCAGGAAGAGACGAACCTTATGAGAGACAAACTGAGACTGAAAGTATGGTATTGGTCAAATAAGGACAGAGATTTAATTCATGGCAGCCCTGGAAGGTGCTTAATTTTGGAAGATTTGACAATTGGTTGTTACCCTCAGGTCCTTCATTAGATCTCTACAGTTTCTTAGTTCTTTCAATAGCAGCTCTGTCAAAAGACACCAGTGTATCACTACAAATCACTGTTTTCCTTTAACAGGGAGACTGGGCCTGGTTGAAGAGACTGCCTGATGGAAACTTTGGGAGAATCAACCCCAAAACCAGTGACGTGTTTGAGCTGGTAAGACTGCAAGGGGCTTAGGTTTGTAGTTTCTGTACACATCCAGTTTTCAACAACCACATTACAATTTATCTTCAAGTGAACAAAACTGACACCAAAGAGGTTTCAGAGCACAATGCCAGTCTGGAAATGAAAAAAAAAATGTCATTGGCAAGTAAAGCTAGGATTGATAATGAGTCTGGCTTATTGTGATGATAAGGTTTTGAGTTTGATTGAAACTAGGGGCTATGCTGTCTGACTAATCTCTCTGGTAGGGTCTTCCATGGCAGATGGGTCATTGGTGACAAGACAGACTAAAAGCAGTTGAACTATCACTCATAAAAAATAATTGAACAAGGCTGCTACATCACCCGGATTTACGCCACCGAGGTCCAACTCTGGAACCAGGCCCAGTGTTGACAATATGTAGGATTACCTTCCCGTAGGCCAACCACCTGTATGAGGGTCCACATGGACCCGGTGCCATGTGGTTTGGACGGTCATTGAGGGAAGGTACTTTGACTGCCCTAACCATTGAAATGGAATATAATCATTGGAAAAAGGAATATCTTCAAACTCAGAGGAAAAGAGCACTCCTAACGATGTTGGGCTCGCCTCCATGCACAGTTTGGGCTCTGAAACCCACTTGAGAGGGATTGAACTTTCTTCCAATCTATAGTTTAGAGAGACAACAACCTATTGTGGTTTTGCTAATAGCTCCTCTGCACAGCCATTGTGTGTTGAGGTTTTCCACAATGAATTAGAGGGTTCCATCCTTATGCTTTTAAGGCAGGAAAAGGTCTTGCTGTGATCTAAGCTTAGAGGCCAAACAGCAATACCTGGGCCTTGCCTTGATGGAGTCTCTAAAGTGGCTACTAGAAAGTGCTTCAACTGAGAGATCTACAGTAGCTACTGGGAGACTTCAAAGCCCATGAGGGAAAATAGGAAACCTAGGAAAAAATAGGAGGATTGGTCTCCCTGGTCTGAATCTGAGTAGTGCTTTATACTTTTGTTCATAATGTTTGAACACATGGTTGCCCATCAGTGCCCATCCAGGACAAACTAAGCAGATGGTCAATCAGTTGATTCATCTGTTTTAGAACCTTAGGAAGAGAAACAGGCAGAGCTTTTAACTGATAACCTGGTTATCGGTAAGTGTTATGGCAGAAGAGATGCCAGCCAGAGTCAACAGTATCGTGAGTTTACTGTTCGTGTTTGGTTGAGCCCTCTGTCAGAAGGGCCCTCAACTCCCACATCAAGAAGAGCTTAGCTAGTACCAAGAGAGGCTGGAGATCATGTTGTCCACCACCATTGTTAATACAGCTGTTTGAATCTATAGCCGTAAGACTTCTGCTGTCAATTTCCAATGGTATCATCTTTCATTTTGATGAACACTATCTCCTTTCGATGATCATCAGTCACAAATCAAACAAGTTTTTTACAGACTGCGATGGTCACACTCTTCATCCTATTTGTGACTTTTTGCAGAGAAAAAAAATGTTTCATTGGGTGCCTCTGTCTGCAGATGAAGGACATGCGCCATGAGAACGTCAACCCCTTCCTAGGGTTCTTTCACGACTGTGGAGTGTTCGCCATCGTAACAGAGTTTTGCTCCAGAGGCAGCCTGGAGGACCTCCTGCTGAATGAAGATGTCAAACTGGACTGGATGTTCAAGTCCTCTTTACTGCTGGATTTGATCAAGGTTAGATGATGAGTAGATGAGTTCTGCTTTTTGTATTGCGTAGAATAACCAACAGTATCTTCACAGAGACCTCTTCTCTGACACTGTCACCAGATTCAAATATTGACAACAAAGTCAACTTCCTGACAGGTCTATTTGTCCATATTTAGTCCTAGTTTGCACTGAGTTGCTATGAGGACTTTTCATTGCAGTCCAAGCTTCAGGGTGTCTCTTACTACTTCTCCTACTTCAGAAGTTCATCTCCTGGATGACTATTATTAAAGGGACGATGAGCAAATGTGTGAAGACCTTCTCTCTTTCAGGGAATGAAGTACCTTCATCACCGTGGAGTGTGTCACACCCGTCTCAAGTCTCGAAACTGTGTGGTAGATGGGCGTTTTGTCCTCAAAGTAACAGACTATGGCTACAATGAGGTCCTGGAGTCCCAAAGGTTTCCTTACACTGAAGCTCGTCCTGAAGGTGACAGTACATCAGAGTCTCAGTCTGCAGAATACAGAAGAGAAAATTTCATTATCACGGAATGGAGTAACTGCTTCTGTTCTCTGCAGAACTGCTATGGACAGCTCCAGAGGTCCTGAGGAGTGGACAGGCAGGGGTCCACGGGACTCTGACTGCAGATGTCTACAGCTTTGCCATCATCATGCAGGAGGTGGTGATCAGAGGGCCTCCTTTCTGCATGCTGGACCTGTCTGACGCAGGTAAGACTAAATTTGAGTTCATGAACATGTTCCCGTGAAGCTAGGAAGTCACAAACAAGCAAACTGAGATTTGCTGGAGTTAAAAAAGTTTATGGATGGATAGATTCTGGAGACTACTTTTCCTAAAGTAGTAGCTCTGTGTTTCCTCTGCTTGTTGGGAGTAGCTGGGTTATACCACAAGGGACTATGAACATAATATATCCTTGTTTGTAGAACAGAGTTATGAAAAGAATCCAAAAAATGGAATCATGTTTGATTAAACATGGACGATCCAGAGCTTTTTGGAATTCAGAGACAATTCTTGTATTATGAACCATCCATCCATTTCCTAATACCTGCTTAATCCCCTTTGGGGCTACGGGGTTTCTGGTGCCTGACCCAGCCACTATTGGGCAGGATGGGTTGCCAGTCCATCTAATAGTGTCTTCCAGGATGCTACCCAGCTTACCGAGTATTATACCATGTGGATCTCCCAGAAACACAGTATTTCAATGCTTGATCTTGTTGGAATGCACAATATTGCTGATACACATCAGCAGATTTTTTTGTGTTCTTCAGAAATTATAGAAAAGGTGCGTAGACCTCCCCCTCTGTGCCGACCGGTGGTCAGCCCCGACTACGCCCCGATGGAGTGCATCCAGCTGATGAAGCAGTGCTGGACTGAAACGCCAGACAAGAGGCCCACCTTCGAGGACATCTTCGACCAGGTCTGCTTCACAGAGAACTAGTAGATGATGTTCTTCTTGGGTTTCTGGTGGGTGCTAAGCTGGTTCTTTTGTGATGTAAGTTCAAGAACATTAACAAAGGGAAGAAGACCAACATCATTGACTCAATGCTGAGAATGCTGGAGCAGTACTCATCCAACCTAGAGGAGCTGATCCGAGAACGAACGGAGGAGCTGGAGATTGAGAAGCAAAAGACAGAGAAGCTGCTGACGCAGATGCTGCCTCCGTGGGTTACGACACTCGTGCACACTCCACATATACACATGCTACGCATTCACACTCCACACATGCACATAGGTGCGCACCTTTTTCCCGTGACCAATTCTCAACATGATGGCGACTTGTGTGAACACTTCTACAGCTCTGTGGCAGAGGCTCTGATGGTGGGGGGTACAGTGAAACCGGAGTACTTCGACAGCGTGTCGCTTTATTTCAGCGACATCGTGGGCTTCACCACCATCTCTGCCAACAGCGAACCCATTGAGGTGGTTGATCTCCTTAATGACCTTTACACGCTCTTCGACGCTATCATTGGCAACCATGATGTCTACAAGGTGAAAGCATCTCATGAGGACCTTTGACACTTTGTCTGTTGAACATACTGATATAACTGTTGTTGCTTTTTGTGCTCCAGGTAGAGACAATCGGAGATGCCTACATGGTTTCTTCAGGTGTTCCTGTCCTGAATGACAACCGCCATGCTGCAGAAATAGCCAACATGTCTCTTGACATTCTGAGCGCCGTGGGAACCTTCAAAATGAGACACATGCCCGATGTTCCTGTCAGGATCCGGATAGGCCTCCATACAGGTGTGAAGAGAACCGTGGGGTGTGTTTGGGGTCAATATGCTCCCTTTGGAAATGATACAAAGGTGTGTTGTAGGTCCGTGTGTAGCAGGGGTGGTGGGTCTCACCATGCCACGCTACTGTCTGTTTGGAGACACCGTGACCACGGCCTCTCGAATGGAGTCCAGTGGGATGCGTGAGTATGTTTTTTTGGAATTGGGGGACTGAGAAGAGAAAAATTCTGGTTCTCCTTGAGGTGGTAAGACTGTAGCAGAACCAGAGAGTTCAACTGAAACATAAAGTTGATTTAAAAAAAGAATAGTTTGATAGCTGTTGCTTCTGCTCTCAATTCTAGTTTAGGATATTTTACAAATGACGGTAAAATATGGTATTTGGGCTCCTTGATGGATAGAGCTTTCCTTTTCAAAGCAGCAGAAGTATGCTCTTCCAACGTTTTTTTGTCAGCGGAATACTTCATAGATGTCACAAAAATATGAGTCAGGATCCTTGATGATTGATCCATTTGTTACTTCTCCTCAACAACCACTTGGAAATGAAGATAATCTTTGATACATTTGTCTTCATTCGCCTCCAGCTTACAGGATCCACGTGCATGAGAGCACCGTTAAGGTCCTGAAGGAGCTCAATCTGGGCTACAAGCTGGAGCTTAGAGGCCGAACAGAAGTCAGGGTATAAACTCAAAGACCGCAGAGCCACTTTGTCGTCTTCAGGTCTTCAGACATGCAGACTTTGACTGTCATGTTTTCTCAGGGGAAAGGAACAGAGGAAACCTTCTGGCTTGTGGGAAGAGTCGGATTCACAAAACCTCTGCCGGTTCCTCCAGAGCTCAAGTCTGGGTATGGAAGCATTTCCATTCTTCTCCTCTTGCACTAGTCTAGTTCGTCTTGTCACTCCCTTCCCCATCCCCCTCTAGTTTCAGACTTTTCTCATCATCTGAGTCCTGCACTGAAATAATTTTAAATGATCACATTTATTTTAAATGAATAAAGTAAGTTCATATATTAATTTGAAAAACAGACGCTTGAGTTTCATGTAGCCACTGTGGATGTCCTGGCACATACTCGAAAAATTACTTTTATCTGGGTTTGTTTTTTTTGTTGAGGTTTTTTGGCATTCATCATTCTCCTTTTGTGTGGAACCTCCCTTTCTCCCACTTCATCCAAATCCTCCAGGACATGCAAATGTCTAAGGATATGTCCAAAGTCTGGCCTGTGGGCCAAATTTGCCTTGTGGTTGAGTTAATTCAAGTCTACATCCCTTTATTTCTTAGGATTTTTTTTTATATGCAAGTCGCTGCCAGAGAATAAAATGTGCACCTCCAAGAAGTCACTTTAAATTTCACCAGAAATTTGCAGCTAAAGTACTAGATTCTGAGGTCCCAGCAACTACAATCTCCACAAATATTCAGAATATTCTTTCTCAGTACTTTGCACTTCTAAATAGGATAATGTGTGTTATTCTTTTTACAGTTTATATTTTTTAAAAAGACATCTTAAAGAATTTTTTTTACTTAAATGTCTGTTTTTTAAATAAATGTAACCTTTTTTTAGGTTTCACATTAAATTGTTCTCTGACAATTGTTTATTTCACAAGATTTTAAATATGAAAGGGAGTGTAGTTTTGCAAATAATTGTTCCCTCTACATTTAATTTAAAACTTTTGCATGATTGTAAAGTGCTTTGGATGGCCTATGTGTACCTTAGGTGCCATATTCATTTGCCTTGTCGAGATTATGATGTTTGAAAAAGTGGGAAAAACTTTCAGACCAGGAGATTGTCTGGTTGGATATGTCTGAAACACCTGACGTTGATGGCATCCCAGTGTCGTTCTCTCCAGATGTCCAAACTTCCTCCTCTGATTTAAGGTCTTCCTGGATGTCTGAACTTCAATTTCTAAGGAGAATCTAGCCCACCCTTCCGTTTTTTGTGATCTCATGGCTAGGGTTGGTGGAGGGGCATGGATTGACTGGTAAACTGAGATTTTGTCTTCAGACTTTGATCTCTCTGCAACACAACAATTTGAAAGTCCATTACAGTGTAGGCTCACAGATCTCCTGCTTCTTTCTTTATGACTGTGAACAGTTACTTAAACTCCTCCCCCTGTGAAGGGAATGGGGGTTTCATTCATTTCTTACCAGGAGAAGACATTCCACCATTTAATGGCTTCAGATTGATTCTCCTTCTTCTTCCTCCACTTGGCTGCATTGAGAAATTCTCTCCATCATAGTTGTGAATAGAATACAAGGATAACCCAGAAGGTGTCAAACTTTCACAAAAGCAAATCTGACTGACTTCTGGCTGGTAGATCCAAGCTCCTTCTTCATTTGTACCCAGGAGCCCTCATGGATTTCAGCAAGGGGAAAAATCTTTTCCAGTTTCCAAGAACAGAACCACATTGTTTCTCCTACAACTGAGGTTTAACTACCAACCGGACCCTCTTCTCAGGACTTTGGCCCCAAGTCTGCAGGCTCTTATGTAAGATGGGAGATTGAAAAGATCTTCATAGTCTTCCTTCCATTGCCTCAAGACACCCACAGTCCAGGTGAACCATCTCTCAGTTGTGGTTTTGACCGTTTTGACCTCATGACTACAGCTGTACCCAGTTACCTTGCCAATGGAGACAAAATGAATGAAGGAAATATACTTTATTAATCCCACTAGAGGATACTGGTGGTGGTTGGGCAACACATACAAAGACATGTTGTCCAGTGGTGGGCAGCAGCCATGACATTTGGCAGCGCTAATCGCCCAGAAAGACACATGAGGGTGGGCAGGATATGATGTCAAAAATCAAGCATCTTAATCTGTGTCTCAGTTTAACAGCATAGATTGAAGTACAAGCAGAAAAACATCAACATACAAGCAATATTGATTCACAAAGATGGCAGTTCTGCACAAACAGCCTCTCACACGTCCACCCTTGTAGCAACGTGCACTTGACGGCCAGTCAGGGGAGCTAGAAAAGAGGGGCGCCAAGGCATTGTTCTGGGGAGGGGAGGAATATAGGTTTCCATGACAACCAGCACTGCTTGACAGTGAGCGATCTGTGATTAAAAGAGTTGTTTGTAAAAATTTGATGCCTGTTTTCCACGGGATGCTCTTTATCTTCTCAAGAAGTAGTCTTTCCAGAGGAACGACATGTAGAAAGGTCATTTGCGCCCTTGATCAAAGGCATGAGCTTTGCTCTCCTTTGGTACCAAATCCTTGTAGACTTCAATGGTTCATTCTTGTCAGGGCTGCTGGATCCTGATCCTCCAGAGCTACCATTATGCATGTTTAACTCACCACGAATGAGCTGGATCTGGTGAGTTAAGGTTCTGGTTGTTTGAACAAGACTGTTCCAGATGATCATCAAGAATGTATGGAGGGGAGAACTTTAGGACCAAGATTCATCAGCCCTGATCCTTGTGAACTTGTGCAGACTTGTCGTATTGGACAATGGGTGACTTCTGCAGAGTTCATCTCTGTTCAAAACCACAAACAGAAGCTGAAGCATGTGACGAGGATCTCCTGCAGCTCCTCGGCCTGAAGCTCAGCTTCGGTGAAAGTCGAGGACCTTTGCACTGGCTACATCCACCAAATCCTTCCTGGCTTCTTTAAGAACCCCTCCACAGTGCAGGACTTCTATTTGTGTGTGTGCTGTGATCATCCTGTTCACTTCGTCTCAACAGGCAAATGGCCCATGGGCTGCAGATGGCCGAGATAGCCCAGTACAAGAAACGGAAAGCCGAGAAACAGCAACAGGAACAACTTGCAAAGAAGAAAAACTGAGGTAGTGTTATGCATTATCAAACAATGTATAACATTACTGACTTGGTTGGCGTCTCATGTACTTTGCCCAAAAAGTTTGGTGGGGGTGGGGGGCGACTGTCTCTGGTGTTCCTGTTTGCTCTTTATGAACACAACTCGAGGGGACGCAGCCGGTCCAATACTGGTTCTGGTGCAACGGTTCTTCAAACATGTATCCTAATGTCAGCATGTTGGGAGACACCAACTCCCCATCCCAAAGATAGTTTCTGACTGCATTGCTGTTGCACTGGAATCCGTACGGACCGGAGGCTTTTCTCAGCCAACATTTAGAGACAGTTCAGGTGAGGAATGTGGGGCTTCTGTCCGGAAAAGCAAACTATTGTTGTGACAAAACTCAGTTCTTCTACTTTACAAGTTTATATTTCCAAAAATGTTGCATCAGCTGCTCTCGCTCCAAAAACAAAAAGATATTTTCGTTGTCTGTCCCACTAACAGCCTCAAAAGCCGCCATGACTGTTTGTGTTTGATGGCGTTTCATTTAACATTTTTGGCAAGTTTTTTGGTTTGCAGTCATTTTGTTTCGTGAGTCCTGATGTTTGTTGCTTTTGATGGTTATTTATGGGTTTTCCCAGGTATCATTTAGGGTCTGAAGGCATTTGAGTGTAAGTTAAATGATGTTCCTGGACCATTTGTGGACGTATATCCCTGTGGGTGTTTGAGGGTGTTTCAAAGGGTTTTTAAGGTAATGTTTGGAAACATCTTATGACTCTTCGCCGCCAATTACTTTAAGCCAATGAGAGTAAAAGACAATGGATTCTAAAGCCCACAAACAAACAAGCAAAAAAGGATACAGAAAGTTTGGCTTGTGTGTGCCAATCTAAACCACAACTCAATGACATTTTAACATTTGTGTTTCAATTTCAGAAGAGAATAAAAAACAGCCATAGTTGATTAATCCTGTTTAACTAGTTCACTCATTTCCACGCAAAAAAAATACGTTCCACCAGCAGACTATCATTTCTAAACAAAGGGCAAGAAAAGAGTTGTGCCGTCATTAGACTGAACTATGGATATATATGATAATTGTCGGCAGTTGTAGGTCGTCCAAATACTTTTCTTTTCAGTCTCATTACATTTTAGTTGTGCAACACAAACTGTTCATCATCATTTTATGCTTTCAAGTCACAGCTATGTTAACGTAATCAAAACAAAGAAAAAAACAACCAGAGATCAAAGCACAGCCTAACCACACACAAGATGTCTATTAGATAATCAATACACACCTGCAGTAGATGTCTACTGGACAACTCACACAAATTTATTTTGTTACTCTATTAGAGGTCTACCAAGAAAGATAATGGTCTCCTACACATCCATTTGTTGTCATCTAATACTGAGATATTTTAGATGTTTGTTAATGTAGTTTTGAACATTTACAAGAAATGCAATGAACAATTATTTTTGAAATGTTCTTCACAAAGAACTAGTAATCACAAAATTCTACATTCCAAGAAGTAGCCAACACTTACTAATATGTACCAGGGGTCAAAGGGTCTCAGAAACCTGCACCAAAACAACAATCCAATATATATATATTACATCATTACATCATCTTGATCATTTTTACAAATACTCTCCTCTGTTGGATCATTGAAAGTTTCCAAGATAGCCTTGAAAGCACGCAAAACCACCATTAATGAACCTTCAAAATCAGGGGTGTCAGACTCAAAGGCCTCAAGGGCTGGACCCCTGGATTCAGGTATGTTTAGCCAATAAGGAGCTTCAATGGCAAATTGGTTGGAACACCAGCCGTCAAGCCCTGGATCCTGACATCCTGTTGTAAATGATACTTTATGTTATTTAATTACACTATTTAATGAACCCTAACGCTAGATTCACACTGGACCGAGTGCAGTGCATGCAGCATCCGCTCTCTCCTGCAATTCACACCAGATGCGCATTTTTCTGCGATGGTCGACAGCACTTGTGCTATAGTTTTTTTTTGTTTTTGCCATCATGGGTATGTTTATTTTCATCTCTACAGTCTGTTTAGATACAAAAATATTATTGCATTTGTCAATCGCGGTGTTTTATTGTGAAAAATAGTTGTGGGAAAGTTGTCTGATGGAGATCTAAATGACAATAGGTCAATGATTTGTTGCATATCTAGTGCATAACATGTATATAGCTCTAAATATTGAAATAGCCATGATGTAGATACCCTATAGATATGTCCGTGCCCAGTGGAATAAGACAGCTAACAAACTAACCCAAAAGCCTTTGAAATCTCACTAAATATTTTCACATTTAAAAATGCTTGCAGAGATGTTGGTGACTTTTTTGTCACTGAGTTCGACAAGCAAACTAACGCCAAGACTCAATGAAATGCAAGACATTAAAGAAAACAAGGGTAAAAGAGATGAACACAGGTGGAGGTTGAAGACATTGTCATGTGATGGGGGGCGTAAGCAAATGAGTGTGGTGTTGTGTCTCCCTGTGTGCTCCCTGTTTGACCCTAAAGGCAGATATTCCTTGACTCCTAGAGGTCAAATAACTTCTGCTGTACGTTTGTTTGTCTGTCTGTGAGCTATTGAGACAAATGTCTTTGTAGTTAATAGCTGCTTGTGTGCTAACGCCCCTACCCCTCTTCTTGTTAACCCTTTAACACTAGAGATGTCGCCAGTGACACAGAAATGTTCTTAGAAATACTGGAACTCTTCGTCCATTTACGCAACCATTGTAAATCAACTGAATCTGACTTAAAGAAAAGACTTAAAGAATCCACCGGAATTATGATAATTGCGTCAACAGTTGAAGAGTTTCAGTGGTTGATAGAATGTCAACACTGGTGCTTTTGTGTTTTTGTGCCTCTGCATGTCTGGTACAACTTTCAACAAGATATGGGAAAACTTGTTGGTGCAAATTACTGTTGAGAAGATCTTCCTGCTGCTTTTGAAGCTACATTCACACCGCCGTCTGCAACATTCAAGCAACCACTTCCACTGAGGAATCTATGTAAACGTACAATATGTGCGATTCAGGGTAGGGTGTTCAAAACTCTCGTGTTCATGCGTTGATACACAAATTTCTACAAATCTTTTGGGCTCTTGGTCCAAATTTTCAGGCCATCAATCGAGCATTGAAAGCCAAACCAGGTCATACTTTATAGGGTAACCAAACTACGTAGTTGGAGCCTGACTCAATTCTTGGCACAGATTTGAGAAATGCCCCAAAAAAAGGGGGTTGAGTGTAGCTTTGATCTATGATTGGCAGTTAGGTTAGCTTTATGTAACATACGTTGGGTCTTCAATATAGAGAGTGGTACCGGGGAAAATGATGCAAGTTTCTCCACAGAACTTTCTGAGGAGGTTAAGGATTTTTTTTGTCTGGTCCAAAGAGCGGGGCCACCAGCATAGCTGAGGGTTTGCAAGTCCGAAGGGGACCTCTGTCCGAGAGTGGTAAAATGCAGCTAGCATCATATTTAATAAAGGCTATCGTATTAAGCAAAGAATCCAGAGTAAAATGTTCATTTCAAATCCCATCACCAGGGCAGAGATTTCTGGATTCAATGCCAATTGGACTCAACCAATGTTCCCTAACTTCAAAGTCCACTGGAAAGTTGTAGAAACCAGTAGAGCAATACTAAAGCTAACACAACCGACTGTTACAGAATCAGAGATGGGCGGGGCTTTTATACTGGAGCTGTAGAGCATGATGATGGGAAACTTCTGGAACTTACACCAGTTGACCAATCACAAAATTCAACTGTAATGTCTCGTTTTAACCTGTAGGGGGCAGTACACAGTTTCTTTTTTATTTTTACTATATTTTCAAGAATTAAATAAGTTTATTATAATTTGTCAAAAAATGTGTCAATGACCAACGGACCGCACTTATAAAGCCTCATTATAGAGGATTTAGGGTTTGGTTACCCTTTAACCAATCAAGGACTTGGTAGCAAAGTATAGATGGTGTCATTTTAATTTTACTGAAGTCCCAACCATTTGAAAATTGATCATGGGTGAGAACTTAATAATTGTGGTGCAGCCTTTCATACTTACATACCGTAGATTTGCAACATTTGCGCCACTTCAAGCCTTTCCTAACTGTAGGTGTCAGACGTGTGCTAGAACCGAGTAGTGAACAACTGGGTTGTGAACACCACTTACTAAACTCACATCCACAAACAAACGTCACCTTCTTGATGTGACAACACATTCTCAAGTCGTCACATATTGACTTTTGGTTAAGCGTCACTTTTTAACAATTTTTTTTTTTTTTTTTTTAATGTTCTTCCTCTTCGTAAAATCAAGGGACCACAACCCTGGGATGTTGTACTGGATGCAGTACTGGACGAGGACTGGTCCTCGGGACGCTTCCAGTACCAGCACCCTAACCCGGTACCGGCTCGCATCCGGTCTTGGTCCCTTACTGCATCTGGTACAGCATCCGGTGCGCTCTAGAACATGGTACTAGACCGGTAGACAGGCGTGGGATCATATCTCTTCCGCTCTCCTAGACTTGTTTACATTAAAAGTGGGGTCATCTGGACTCCACAAGACAGTGCGCTGAACTTTTTTTTTTCAATGATTCTTAAACTTTACTAGTGTCAATGACAGACATGAAGTCTTGTCCACCTTTGTCATGGAAGGGCTAACACCTCAATGGACCCCATAAGAGAGGACAAAGGTAATGGGAACAGCCATCACATAAAAAATTAAAAGTTGGGGACACCCTTAACGTCAAAAAGTGAGGGGTCCTTAACCAAACATCAATACGCGATGACTTGAGAGTGAGAATGTGTCGGGTGTGAACGTAGCATCAAGGAGAAGAGTGGAGAAACTGCAGCCTGCCAGAAATGCCGGACTATTCCTCCAACCTCTCTGTTTTAGATGACATCTCTTTTCATTTCCGGAGTTAACCTTCGTCCTTCCTCCTTCCCTCCTTTAGCATGAAGGAGTCCCGGGACATGAAGCAAGTGTTTCACAAGGCAGTGAAGAAGATCTCTCATGTCCGGGTCGTGACGCAGCTCTACATGCCTGAAGACGAAGGAAACGTAATGATGACGCACCACTGACCACTGGACTGTCTGCTGCTGCCCCCACCCTGCAGGTCAGCTGACGAAGAGGAAGGATTACTGTGTCTGTGTGCCACAGGCTCGGACTGAGGAGATGGAGCCTATCAATAGGAGTTGAACATACTGACTCAGCAAAGCAGGGCTCAGAGAGAGTCTGTCAGCAGCAGAGAAGGAGCTTATCTTCTCCTTTACTTTGTCAGGGTGATGTGGGTCAGCTTTTATAAAGGGGAACTCTATAAGGTCAATGAAATGAGTATTTATTTTTAAATTGTTTGTGGAAACAAATGTCTTCAATCTGCTGCTTCTGTCTTTACAATGAATCTTGAAGAAGATGAAGTGTGTTGTTTCTATGAGATGAGGCAACCTCATTTAAGGCAGACATGAAGGCAAACTGCTGTCGATCACAGACGGGATTTGGGGAGG
Source organism: Oryzias melastigma (assembly GCF_002922805.2). NCBI lineage: Eukaryota > Metazoa > Chordata > Actinopteri > Beloniformes > Adrianichthyidae > Oryzias > Oryzias melastigma. Next base: position 19,830,304 of record NC_050529.1, on the reverse strand, counting down.
GGTTTTGGTGCTCACAGGAAAACACAGAAATAAAGTCAGTTCCAACTGAAAAATGGTCAAAGTTCATTTTCCCGGCAGTTCCTGCTGCTCTACCAGGCAGCCTGCAGCACCACACAGTGGACAGAGGCGGAACTACAAGAAGGCTTCTGCAACAAGTGGAGTCAGATTAATCCAGCTGATCCATTTAGTGCACGTGTGTGTGCACGTGGCTCACAGAAGCTTACCACACAGACAGAAACACCATACACAAAAAACACACACATGTGCATGCACAAACACAAGGCTACAGAGACACACACAAACACATACACATTTACATACAAGCACAAATACACAAGCAAACTCACAAACACCCAGGCATCTATATACGCATATACACAAACCTACACATACACTTGAACAAACACACACACACAAATAAACACACACACACAGATCAACAAAATCAATTGCACAGACTCAGTTTTTGTCTACTTTTGAATTTACCTCTGTATTTTCAATTTGAAAGACTACATGCTGCTTATTTGGTATCATTTTATTCAGTACAACATCTCCTATGTGACACTACTTTTATTTTGTCATTTTTTCAAGTTGTATTCAAACACTAGATATAAAATCATGCAAAAACAGAAAATTCCATCTTGAAAAATTTGATTAATTTTGCTGTGGAAACCCCCAAAAATGTTTAACAAGCTGTTTTTACAACATAGAATGAAAGTTTTAGGTGTAATTTAATTAAAAAAAAAAAAACAAAAAGAAGAATAAATTTAGTCAACAAAATAATTAACATTTTTTTGAATGAAAAAAAAAAAATTCCTGACAAAATTCTCAGATTCCTTATCTGGGCCACATATGAACAGTTTCTGTTGATAGAGGAACATCACAGACCTCACATGTCAATGATGTGACCTTTCTTATGCTGTTATACAGACAGTGATCAGTCTGTCTGTGTGGCTTCAGCGTCCAGGCAGCTCAAAAACAAAAATAAGAATTTCTCTCCTAAGAGCACTTCTGTCTATTTGACATTTTTCTTGGAATTCTATTTTTCTTTTCTGCTTTTTCTTTTTTCTCTTACATTTTCCCTGTTGTTTTTGTGAGGAATAATAAAGAGTTTTTAGGGAGAAACACCTGCATTAAAAATGAAAGCGATTTCGCCAAATATTAATCACTTCTTCTGTAACTCACCATGATTGTGTCCAAATTCCCTCTCAAAAACCCGACTACTAAAAAACTGTATAGTGCGGGACTTACAGCGCTCTGGATTTTAAAGGTAATTCGGACACGATGCTCACTACTTTTCTTTTGTTTTTCTAAACACTGGATATAATTTCACAGATTTAGCAAAGTGAAAATTGAATAAATGTGAACATTTCACAACGTTTATGTATGACTCCACTGTGTTCTAATGGTGAAAATGTGGATGGTTTATTCAAATATTACATTAAAACACGTTATTTTGTTCAAAATTGTTCGACCGCAATGCATTGTGGTCTAATCTAGTGAGCATTGGGGCACGCTAGTTTTTCGCAAAGACTTCTGCGAAATTTAGATTTATCCAACACAACTTATATTTTGGGAAAGTGCGGAACCTTGATTAGGTGTTATGTTTAGCTAAAGCAATGGTACCTTCAGGTGCTGTCCTCTTGTTTTTGGAAAAATAAACATATCTTCTATATAATTGTGGAAGCACACAACAGATAAAGATACATTTAAAAAAAGAGAGAATGAAAGTCAATGAATACATCGACTTGTTCTCTGTATTCCAGAAATCCATGTACCGGTATGCAGTTAGCCACAAACAGAAGTAACTGAGCGCTCTTATTTTAATGTTAAATGCGTCACACAGTTCCATGCATAGAGTCTATTGAACATCAGAAGGTTATGGAGCCCACCTGCTGAAGTCATCATGCACACTCTGTCACGTGCACAACACCAAAAGCAGCCCCACCATTTATTTTGTTTTTAGCTAAGTGACCATTCCACAATATTCCCCCTCCTGAATTACTTCCAGTCCTCCCCTCTCACTGATTCTAAGGTCACTGTCATCTCACAGCTTCCCAGAAGGACAAGTGGTTCAGCACAAAGTTAAAGGTTCGATTCCCCCAGGGTTGGCTGCACATGACACCCCCTCACCCCCCTCCCATACACTGTAAAGGTTCTCTAAGAAAAGTCTCCAGTGGATTGTTGGATTTAAAGGGTAGCGAAGGCCTGAAGAGCCAGAAGTAACATTCCCTGAAGTGCAGCAGAGCATGGATACCCCCCCAGGGCAGAGGAGGTATTCTTCCTAGATTACACCCCCCGGTTCATGCAAACAAGGCTTCCCGAGTCCAGAAAAAACACACAACACGGGTCCAGGAGGTCAAGGGGAGTTCAGGAGAACTGTAAGGTCTTTGCATGTGATTATATAACAGTGGACCTGAAACTACGACAAATCACTCAGCAGAAAACATTTAAAGATTACAATGACACTTTAAAATGGAAAAACGTTATTAAAACACAACATTACATTTTGAAAATCAAAAAAAAATTCCAGTAACAAAAAAAATCCTGAAATGTTTCAGAAAACAGAAGTAATTTCCAGAAATGAATGAATGAATGAATGAAATGGTTTATTTCAAGCAATCAGATCATAATACATAACATATCACTTAATGAATCACAAGTAAATCGCTTGAAAGGGAGTGGAAGGAAGCGAACTTATATAATCCCACCCCGACTCGACCATACCATTTTCTCTACATAAATGATCAATATCCGGTTCAGGACTTAATATCAAATATTAATAGATTCAAAGCATCATTAAGATTTTTAAGAATCAGCAGTTTGAGCAGAAATCAATGCTATACCTCACAGCTTAGGAACAAGTTTAAGGCCATGTAACAGTTCGTCTTCGAAATCAAAATGAAAAGTAAAAAAAAAAAAAAAACACACATAAAGAAAAACCAGAAAAGGTAGATACTAGACATCGCTGATTGGATAACAACATTTGATTTTTGACTTTTCAGTTGTGTCTGCATTGTACACGTGCTAATAGAAATTTTATGATCACTACACAGCATCCCACTCAGATCATCTTTTGAACTGTTGTAAACGCGTTCTCATTGTTTTCTAAAATATGATTATGACGTTTTTAGACAAAATCAAGACATTTGATGATTTGGTTTCTGCAGAGTTGCTAACAGTTACTCCTGCTGGCTTACAGCCCCTCACAACCCCAACCTAACATTACGGGTCCAATAACTATGGCGATCAGTGTTGGAGCTATCCAGCCAAACAGTTTTGAGCCAGATTCCTCAGACGAGGAAAACAAAAGCGGAGTTTCCATTGACCAAATTGGATTTGCGATAATAAATTTGCCTGATGGAAACACGACAATCTAGAAAAAAATTCTTATTGATTGGATGAGGCGGTTTTTGAGGCATATTGCAATGGACATTCACAAAACTGCAATGGAAAAAAACATCTTTTGAATTAAAAGAGTCACGTTCACACGTTGCATAAATTGCAATAATTTTATAATTTTGCAAACCTAAATTGTATATAGAATTGCAAAATGCATTTTTGAAATTGTATTATGTATTTGCATATTGAATTGTCAATTGAATAATAAATAATACTTTGAATTATGGCTTAAAAAAGCTTCCATAGTGTAAAGGAAACACATCTACAGACGTATATGGATTATTTGTTTACAAGTTGATGCATTGGAGCTTGTGGCTTGCCGTAGTAACTTATGTCTTTTAACTGCTCCTAATTTACCATGATTTGACCAAAAAAAAAAAAAAATACCCAGAATACTCAATTTTAAGCATTTTTTTTATACGTCTTCCATCATCAGATAAAAGTTACAAGATTTTCATTGGAGTGGCTCAATAAATGAAACATTTGTCCATCATTGTCCATCATTTAAACTGGAAGTGATTGGCATGGAGCAAATACTGGATCATCAAATCAGAAATATACATTTCTCAGTAAACGCTTGATAAATTAAAACATTTCAGTCAATAAAAATGAGAGAATTTTTTTTCTCTGGTCTGTCTTTATTCAAAAGCCGCATATTGTCATATAAAATTTACCTAAGAAAACATTGTGATTAATCATGATTAATCACAACACAAAAGTTCAATTAATCTGATTTTTTTTAATTGATTGACAGCACTCATTAAAAATAAATGTTCTGAATGTGGTTTGTGTGATTTCAAGCTGTGATTATTTGCAGATAAGTGGTTGCCAAATAATTTGGCAGAAAATTGCGATAATTAGTTATTTTTTTAAAATCGATTCTTAGCCCTAATATAAATATGAAAGTAATTTTAAAAAGCAGAATTGTATTTTTTCTGTTAACTAGGATAAATTATATTTTCATGAGTTTTTAAGAGAATATAAACATAATGTAATTAAAACTCTATTATTTATCCTTGTTTACAGAAAAAAACACAATTCTGATTTTTAGTTATTTTTATATTTACTTAAAAAAGGTAGGCCTACGCCTCGTTACTTTGACTTTCATAGTATCTGTTCGAAGGGGGTGTCAGGTTTAAATCTTTGTGGTGATGTAAAGAGGGGGTCGCTGGCTGCAACAGCCAACAACAGCCTGACAAAGCCCCGCCCATCAGCAGACTTGTGAAAACTCTCTGAAATCTGATTGGGCTACAGCAATGACGAACTACTTGATGTCGTCTGTGGATTGAACCGCAGACCTGTCAGTCATCAGCCAAAAACCAATCAAACTCCGTGTTTCATGTCTGCCCCGCTCCCCTGGTGACGTATGGGTCATGTGATGTTTGTGGCCCGCAGAGGAGCTAACGGAGCCGCGCTCACGGACGCTCGCAGAGGCGGTCATGTCGGTCCCAGTGGGCTTTAATTCTTGAAAAAGTCCGCGGAGGATCAGCTGCTGAACGGCGAACACGCGCTTACAGAGACTCGGGAGCGTACCGCGCGTGGATCAGCACCGGGACCGCGCGGCTCACATTAGCCGGCCTAGCCGGACCTGCGAGCCCGTCTCCCAAAACAAGAATGGGGTCTGGCTGTGCGCGGGTTCGCCTGCTGGGAAAGTGACCTTTGCTTTCTGTGATGGATCTAACGAACCACCCGGAAGGGGGGGGCGCCGTGATGATGATGGAGGCCCCGCAGGGGGAGCCGGGGAGGAGAGCCGCAGACACCAACGGAGCGGGCTCGGTCCGGGAACCCCCGTCCCCGGTAATCGGCACCGGCTCCCGTTTCCACCCCCACCACCACAGCCTGCAGCAGCCCCCCCGGGAGCCGCAGCCGCATCTTTTCGGGGAGAAGAGCACCGACTCCCCGGCCCGGAGAGGCTGCCCGCTCCCCGCCGCCGAGGAGGGGACCCCCGCGGGCGGCGGTGCCCCGGTGGTGGTCGCGAGCGCCACGGACGCGGTGGAAGACATCCGGAAATGCGGCTACCTGAGGAAGCAGAAGCACGGACACAAGCGGTTCTTCGTACTCCGGGCCGCCGGGCCGCTCGGCCCCAGCCGCCTGGAGTACTACGACAGCGAGAAGAAGTTCCGGAGCAGCCTCCGCAGCGCCGCCGCCGCGGGGGCCCCCGGAGCAGCCGCGGCCGCAGCGCCTTCCCCCCCGAAGAGAGTGATCTACCTGTCCCAGTGCTTCACGGTCAACAAGCGCGCGGACTCCAAGAACAAATACCTGATCGCGCTCTACACCAAGGACGAGTACTTCGCCATCGTGGCCGACAGCGAGCAGGAGCAGGAGGACTGGTACGTGGCCGTGAGCGCGCTGATGAGTGAAGGCAAGCGCGGCCATGTGGACTCTGATGACCTGGATGATGGGTACGGTACCGTCAGCCCCGGTACCGTGTTCAAGGAGGTGTGGCAGGTCAATGTCAAACCCAAAGGACTGGGTCAGACGAAGAACCTGACCGGCGTGTACCGTCTGTGCCTCTCTGCCAAAACCGTCCACCTGGTGAAGCTGAACTCAGACAACCCCTGTGTCAACCTGCAGCTGATGAACATCAGGCGCTGTGGACATTCAGAGAGCTTCTTCTTCATCGAGGTGGGCCGCTCCTCTTCAATCGGACCCGGGGAGATCTGGATGCAGGTGGACGATTCGGTTGTGGCCCAGAGCATGCACGAGACCATCCTGGAGACCATGAAGGCCCTGAAGGCTTTCGCCGAGTTCCGGCCCAGGAGCAAGAGCCAGTCTTCGAGCTCCAACCCCATGCCCTTCATCACCACACGCCGCCACCTGGGCAACCTGCCTCCAAGCCAGACCGGTCTCCAGCGCCGATCCAGAACAGAGTCTGTGGTTGGGACGCCTCCATCCAGTAAGAGTTCTGGGGCGAGCGGCTACCGCTTCCGGACCTCCAGTGAGGGGGAGGGAACCATGAACCGGCCGTTCCGCTCGGCCACGGGGAGCCTGGTGCATCTGAACTCTGCGCGGGCCCTTCACGGGCGCCAGGAAGGCGGCGGCGGCGTCTCTGGAAGCAGCGGGGCCGCAGGAAGTTCTGGCACCAGCAGCGGGCGCTACATGAAGGCCGTCTCCGGGACGTCCTCCGCCTACCACGCCCGCTCATCCTCCCTACCTGTCTCCCACTTCCCCTCCACCAGCAGCCCGGTCAGCGTGTCCTCCAGCAGCGGCCACGGCTCCGTGTCCGACACGCTCACCCGCCCATCCAGCGCCTCCATATGCGGCTCACCGTCCGACGGGGGCTTCAACTCCTCAGATGAGTACGGCTCCAGTCCGGGGGACTTTCGGTACTTTAGGGTGAGGAGTAACACGCCCGATTCTCTGGGCAACACCCCCCCAATCAGAGAGGAGAGCTGTCTCAATGATTACATGGCCATGGGCTGGAACCGGGATGTTTTTGGCGGCGGGGGCGATGCCTCCCGCGAGGAGAGCACGTCGACAACCGAAGACGATCGCCTGTCCTCCTCGTCTCTGAGGAGGAGGACGCACTCTTTCTCTAGATCTGCAGGGGGGGCGACCGGAGGCTGTGGGGTGGCTGTCTATCAGAAGATGACCCAGACCAACCTCTCGTTGGATGAGGGCTCGGATGTGGCGCTGCCCTTTGGCGCCGGGCTGCTCCGGGGAGGGCCCTCCTCCTCCACGTCCTCGCTGCGCTCCGACTACAGCTCCTGTTCGGAGCACAGCCAGCAGAGCCGGCCCTCCACCCTCCCCAGGACTGAGGCTGCCGCCGAGCGCCCCCCCCTCTGCGCCAAGGAGGATAGCGGTTACATGCCCATGATGTGCGGCGTCGCTGCGTCGCCACGGGACACCCCCCCTGACTACATGCCTATGCAACCCAGTTCTTACCCCCAACACAACTCCCAGTCCCCCCAGTTTCACAGCCGTTCACCCCACCGCCCCCCTCAGCCGCCCCCCTCTACAGACTCTCATGGCTACATGATGATGCTCCCCGGGGGCGGGGCCTGCTCCTCGTCGGCGCTGCCGGCCTCTCCCAGTCCTCCCGGTGCATCTGGAAGCTGCAGAAGAGGGGAGGGCGAGAACGGCGAGTACATGGACATGTCGTACAGCAGCGGGCACAGGCTCTCAAGTGCAGGTGGCCCCCCCGAGGTCGCCCCCAAGTCTTACAGCCCCTACTTCTCCCTCCCACGGTCCTATAAGACCCCCACCAGAGACCGGGAGGACGGGGAGTATGTGCCCATGAGCTCCCCTGCCAAGCCGGTGTCCATACAGGAAAAGAGGGTGGTGGGGGGTTGTAGCACCTCCACCCCCTCTCACCCCCCACCACCTTACGGCGCTCACCACACAACCACGGCGCCAGCTGAGCGGCGCGTCCTGCGGCCCACCCGCCTGCCTCTCAGCAGGAGGAGTGTCCACGGCCCGCTCCAGGCGACTGAGGCCTCCACCTCAGTGGCGCCCCCCAGCTACTCTGAGGGCCCTTCCAGTCCTGGGGAGTACATCAACATCGAGTTTGGAGATCAGTTTCCTCACCAACAGCAGCCTCCTGCCTATCCTCTCTCTGCCCCAGACGAAGAGACCCCCCTTGGACCCATCAACCGCTGCTGCTCGCCCCCCCACCCCCAGGACTACATGAGTGTGGAGGTGGGGGGTCTGGGAAAGAACCAGTCACCCAGGCCTAGCCTTGTTGCCCCATGGAACCCCCCCAGCTATATCAGACCTTTAGCTAGCAACACAGGAACGCATGGTGGGGGGCACTGGAAGTCAGTGGGAGAAGATTACACTGACATGACCTTTAACCTCAGCGGGGGTGGGAAAGCCCAGAGCCCAACAGCTATGCTGCAGCATCTCTGCGTGATGGAGGGACATTACAACCACGGTTTCTCCTCACCCGCTTCTAACCGGGCACCCGCACAGGAGCCCAAAGTGGTACGAGCTGACCCCCAGGGCAGAAGAAGACACAGTTCGGAGACGTTCTCTTCCAGTTCCACCCCCGCAGGAGAAGGGCTCGACTCCTCTCCCCCCCACCCCTCACAGGCTGACCCCACAGCCCACTGTGAGTCTTACCTGGTGGGGGGACAAGCTTCCAGATGGGCCAACTCGGCCTCCTTTGACTGCGTGTGGATGTCCGTGGAGGGGGTCAGAGACTCGCCACCCCACCATGCATCGCCAAGACCCACAGAGGTCGGGCCCCCTTCTTCCTCCACGGAGGCCAGATCCGGCAGAATGTGCAGGAACGCGTCTGCCGGCTTCCAGAACGGACTCAACTACATTGCCTTGGAGTTAAGGGAGGAGGGGGCAAACGCGGAGACCGCGGCGTCTGGAGCGACCGGCACCAACGGGGCCGCAGCTGGAGAGGGAGCGGCGTCTGAGAACGGAGCCTATGCCAGTATAGACTTCACCAAAACGGATGGAGTCGCAGCTGCCAAGGGTGAGTGGAATCCTGCCAGTTCACCTGTTTTACCTGAAGCTTGAGCAGTTCAGGTTAAACTTTGTATAACCCTTGTGCTATATTATGGGGTCCAGATGACCCCACCCTTATATAGATGTGTGACAAATGTGGATGAAGGTGGATAGGATCTTATTTCTGCCATGGATACCAGTGAAGATAAAAAATCCTTGGGGGGGGGGTCCGCTGTCTTGTAGGGTCCAGATGACCCTACTTTTGATGGAAACATGCCTAGTCAACTCATTCAAGCAAGCTAACTGTTTGATAGGTTTTTGCTAAATTATATCATCTTAACCCTTTAACATCGGAGCGTTGGACTACCGAAACTCTTCAACCATTTACGGATTTAACGTAATTCCAGCGGGTTCTAAATCAGCCTTATGGTGCCTTTACTCCGAACGATGCAGGTGCGTCAAATCCGCGTCTGCCGCCTCTCTTTTGACGCCTGTCAAATTTACTGCTCAACACCTCCTGGCGCGGAGCAACCGCCAAAGTTGTTCTGGAATTCATTTGTTGTGACATCATGGGTGATGTTGAGCGAGTAGCTTGGGTTTATATGTTTTGGAGAACTCTAAAGAGTCACCGGCAAGCAGATCACTGTGTTTGTTTTCACCACACCTTTCAGAGTCTCTATGTTCTGTGTGCTTCACTCGTGCTGCGGAGCTGCACCTGAGGGGTGTTTCAAAGTAACTTCCGTCTGTCTGTGGTCTAGTTTCATCTCTAACCATAGAGAGGGGGAATAAAAATAAAACGGGGCATGTTTTTATAATTTTCTCGAGGAAAATATGAAAAACATAATAAGCACATAGAGCGAACCCGTGCACTGCAACAGCACACGCGGCGCCTCTCCGGGCTGGCGAGCAGCTAACTGCCGGCAGGCAAGCAGGGACCCGCAGCCTGGACAGTAAATCTTGTTAGATCTGCTGGTCGCCTGAACAACAGCACACGCCATCAGCTCTGCTGGAACCGGGCGAGCGTAGCTCACTATCTTGCTAAGCTATCCACCAGCCGTCTGGCTAGCATAGCCGTCCATCCAGCTCAATGAGCTCTGTGACGGGCTAGCAATCCACTCAGGGTGTATCCCGCCTTTGCCCAACAAGTAACTGAGACAGTTTCCAGAAACCTAGCACCCCCCGCGGGTTGATAAAATACATGGAAGATCATGACGAAAATCCTCGCATCTAGTCGCCATCTTGAATGTTTACTTCTACTCTTTGATCTAGTCACTGAAAACGTCATGTGGGTCTCTGATTGGTTGACACGCTGATTGCGCCGTGTCCGAATGAATGCACCATTATGCTAATATGCAACACTTCACTGTTTACTATATGCAATCAATGTAAATAAGATGATTCTCTCTCAGAGAAAACCATCTTTGCACCAATAGAGCCAGTTTATACTTCATATCATAATTGATTGAGTCTCATTGTTTGCAAGTTCACAGTCAATTACATCATCCGCGATTGGAATCTTATAACCGTTGCGCAATCGCGTGCATCTTCCAGCGTTTGACTTGAACTTTTTTGAGTCATTAGAAGATGGGATGGCAGAGGAAACTCAATCCAGATAATTGTCATTTACACCTCCACAGATTTTAAAAACAAGTCAGCTATTAATGCACAAGAATGGTCAGATACAATTTTTCATTTCCAAAAGTATTAACCCTCGTGCTCTCTTATAGAGTCCAGATGACCCGACCATTGTAATGATGTGTGATTCCTCCAATGACAAAAGTGGGCAGGATTTTATGTCTACCATGACCACCAGAGAAGATTAAAAAAATCCTTGGGGGAGGAGTTCAGCGTGTGGGGTCCAGATGACCCCACTTTTATATAAACAAACCTAGGATAGCACAAGGGTTACAAACTAAATTTTCACTGCATATTTACTCTTTAACGAAATTATATGGATCTACATTCGATTACGATATGGAGCAGGAGGCAAATAATTTCAAAGTTAACTTTTTTTTCTAACCCTTGTGCTATCCTAGCCATGACGTTGGGAGTGGGGTCATCTGGACCCCACAAGACAGCACACTGAACTTTATTTTTCAATGATTTTTTATGTTCACTGGTGCCTATGGCAACATGGAATCCTCTCCACCTTCATCAACATTTGTCATAGGATGGATAGCATGTCAATGTAAGGCTAGGGTCATCTGGACCCCATAAGATAGCACAAGGTTTAAAAAGTATGCTTTCTTAGTATGTTAAGGCTTTTAAAAAAAACCTAAAGTACCACCATATATTGTGATAGATGCACCATTAATTAAACACAAGCTTATTTATATAGATGTGTGGATCTTCAAACTACCTCTAAACCACTAAAATTCTGGGGATAATTTATTAATCAGTCTTGAAAAGTAAAAAAACGCAGTTTTTAGCCACTAAGGAGTTTCAATGACAGGTTTGTTTAAAATGTAAAGAACACTGATTCTAGAGGCCTAGATTTGGACACCCCTGAGGTTAACAGTCGAAGAGCTATAGTAGGTCAAAAAGTGTGTATTTGTAGTGTTTAAGGAGTTAAAATGTTAAAAAATTAAAGTAATATTGATTCCACAAAGGGAAAATGACCTAAGGTTATGTTGAGGTGTCATTTTTTTAAGGATAAACATGTCTTCATTGCTTTGACGTCTGTAGCAAAACAATACACATGAACTCTGTGTTCTTGCAGAAGGAGAAAAACAGGGTCTTGATGATGTAAAAAAATGACAAGTTTTTGCTTATCGAGTTACCGGAACAGGACGACTTGCTAGGACTAGTTAACTCTACAGCTGACGTGTTACCAGTACGGATGTTCCTGAAATCTGGCTTCTTTCTTGTTTGAGAAGCTTCCTTCAAAGCTGTTTTTGTCATTGACTGTTGGAAGTGTTGGCCCGCGGGGGCTTAGGCTGTGCACCAAACACGCCCCCCACCCCCATTAGGCTTGTGTCCTGCAGCTCGGCGAGCACGCAGGGTTTATGTTGGGTCACATGTGGACCGAGCCACCCAAAAACATGCCGCGTTTTGTTTGTGTCAGCACGAACGCAGCCATGTTTGAACTCTTTTGTCTGCCGTACGCCGGCCCCCCCTCAGAGCCTTTTATACAGCCGTGTTCATTCATGTGAGCCTGCAGGATCTCCTGCGGCACGGCGGGGGGGACTGTCATGGCCATTCTATCAGGGGGACAGTGGGTTTTGGTGAGCCTCCTTTGCACTGAACCAGTTTTGGTTCAGATCCAGGTGCTGACTGCTCCAGTTCTGTGGTTTGCACCACCTCCGTAGGTCTCCTGACTGTCTTTTACATGTCTTTTGAAAACTTGAAGAAACTTGAACCAATTCAGTCAAACACGAAGTTAGCAATGTGATTAGTGTAAAAAAAACGATAGTTTATTTGTAAAGTTGGAACAAGTTTGAAGGGGAAGATCCATGTAAAGGTCTTCATTGCGTTGTGCTCCTACTCCAGCATGAGGTGTTGTGTAACTGACGTCACAGCTTTTGAGAATCACTGGTGAACCACTGGTATGTTTGGGGACATGTCCGTGTCTGTTCGGCCGACGCTGGTGCGTTCAGGGACACGTCTGTTTGTTTGATTTGTTACACCACATCCAAACTTTGTCAGAAAAGTGCAAAAAAACAAATTTTAATATGTGAGTGACCACCTTCCCCAAGTCTGGAGGGGGGAAGGGTTATGTAGCACATGAGGGGGGGTGAAAAGCTCTTCTAAATTTACAGCTCTATTTCCGGACTGAAGTGGATTCAGGGTCCACTCGTAACAGAAAACTGTCCCCACTGTATGTGTCTGTGTGTAGACACGGCTGTGTATGAGTGTTTGTTTATGCATGTATGTGTGTGTTTGTGAGCATTAAAGTCTGTGAATGTGTGTATTTGTTTGTGTATACATGTGTGTAGGCTTCTGTTTGTATGTGTGTGTCTGTGTTTGCTCATGTTTGTGTCTGCATGGTTGTGCATGTCTTCTAGTGTGTTTGTGTGTCAGAGTTACTTGGTGTTTCTGTTTAGATCTGTGTACATGTGTCTGTGTGTCTGTTAGGGCTGCCACTATTAGTCTTTGCTTTATATTAAATGGAGTTAGTGTAGTAAAGCTGAAAGTTATGACATTCTGCCAGCTTTTTGGACTATTTTGACATTTATTAAGTTTTTTTAGGCTACATGCTAGCTGTTTTGGCTAATTTAGGATTTTTTTGGTTTTTCAGGCTAATTTGGAGTTTAGCTAATATTTCAGCTACATGCTAGCTGTTTTGGATAATTTAGAAGTTTTTTCAGGCTAATTTGGTGTCTAGCTAATATTTCAGCTACATGCTAGCTGTTTTGGCTAATTTTGGATTTTTTGTTTTTTTTTCAGGCTAATTTGGTGTTTAGCTAATATTTCAGCTACATACTAGCTGTTTTGGCTAATTTAGGATTTTTTGATTTTTTTTTTTTCAGGCTAATTTTGAGTTGAGCCAATATTTCAGCTACATGCTAACTGTTTTGGCTAATTTAGGATTTTCTGTAGGTTTTTCAGGCTAACCTGGAGTTTAGCTAATATTTCAGCTACCTGCTGCTGTTTTGGCTAATTTAGAATTTTTTTTAAAGGTCTTTCAAGGTAATTTTGAGTTTAGCTAATATTTCAGCTACATGCTACCTGTTTTGGCTAATTTAGGATTTTCTGTAGGTTTTTCAGGCTAACCTGGAGTTTAGCTAATATTTCAGCTACCTGCTGCTGTTTTGGCTAATTTAGAATTTTTTTTAAAGGTCTTTCAAGGTAATTTTGAGTTTAGCTAATATTTCAGCTACATGCTACCTGTTTTGGCTAATTTAGGATTTTCTGTAGGTTTTTCAGGCTAACCTGGAGTTTAGCTAATATTTCAGCTACCTGCTGCTGTTTTGGCTAATTAATATTTTTTTTCGTTTTTTCAGGCTAATTTGGAGTTTAGCTAATATTTCAGCTACATGCTAGCTGTTTTGGCTAATTTAGGATTTTTTTTTTAGGGTTTTCAGGCTAATTTGGAGTTTAGCTAATATTTCAGCTACATGCTGCTGTTTTGGCTAATTAATATTTTTTTTAGTTTTTTCAGGCTAATTTGGAGTTTAGCTAATATTTCAGCTACATGCTAGCTGTTTTGGCTAATTTAGGAATTTTTTTTTAGGTATTTCAGGCTAATTTGGAGTTTAGCTAATATTTCAGCTACATGCTAGCTGTTTTGGCTAATTTAGGATTTTTTAGTTTTTTCAGGCTAATTTAGAGTTTACCTAATATTTCAGCTACATGCTAGCTGTTTTGGCTAATTTAGGATTTTTTACGCTAATTTTCAGTTTAGCTAGTATTTCAGCTGCATGCTAGCTATTTTGGCTAACTTAGGCTTTTTTCATTTTTTTAGGCTAATTTGCCATTTAGCTAATATTTTAGCTGGCTGTCATCTTCAACTTTTTCAGCTATCAATTTTAGCATTTTAAGCTATCGGCACTAGCATCTTTAGTGGCCAAATCCAGCTTATAACATTCACACTAGCATTATCACAGCTGATGCTACATATCTAGTTTTTAGTTAGTTTAAAGCTAATGATGGTTAAGATGTGTGCTTTATATCCAGTTTACGCATGACCCGATTAGTCGACTAATCGGAAAAAATAATCGGTGAATAGTCGACTAATAAAATAATCGTTTGTGGCAGCACTAGTGTCTGTGTTTTTTGTTTATTGCAATTGTGGGTCTTTTTGTATGCATGTCATTTTGTGTGTATTTTTGTGAGCGTACATCTGTGTGTGTGTGTATACGCATCTATCTGTGGGCGTGTGTGGAAGAGACTGTGGTTTTGTTGTATATTTGTGTGTATTCTTGAGCATCTGTGTTTGTGTGAGTCTTTATGCTGCGTGTGTTTGTCCACATATGTGTTTTTGTTTTCTAGAGTGTGTTGAGTCTGTGTGTGTATGGTTTTGTGTTTCTGTGGTTGGGTTTGTTTGTGTGTGGATTTTTGTGTTTGCTGCTTTTTTTTTGAGTGTGCACCTGTGTGTTTGTGTTTGTCTATAGGTGTGTGTGTTGGATTCCATATGTTTGTTAATTTGTTAGTGCGGTTATCTGTGTTTGTGTGTCTCTATGTATCCTTGTGCATTTGTATGAGTCTGTGGGTGTGTGTTTTTGTTGATTACTTGTGTTTATGTCTTCTCGTCCATGTACATGTTTTGCTTGTGTTTGTGTATCTGTGTATGTTTGTGCGGGTGTATCTATTTTTTTTTTGAGCATGTGACGCTACATTCACTCCAGGCTTGGATGCGTGAGCTCAAGCGACTTCTTTCAATGAAAAGTCTTGCATGTAAACATGTATGTGTGTGTTTGGGCTTCAGGTTTCAACACTCTTGTGTTCACCTATAGCTACACTTGTTTTTTAGCCCAAGAAACTGTTAAACCTTCAACGTGAAACCGCATATGTTTATTTAGGCCTGAATAACTTGTCACTACAGAAATAAATTAGAATTGGGAAGAACACGCTTAAAAAAAGAATGGTTATTCTGACAAATAATGATTGCTGCAGCAGGTACTTCCTGTTTGGAACGCCAGGGAGTGAGTCCAGTTGTCATATACAGTCAATGGTTGGACATTTAAGGTTAAATTTATGACGTCTAATGTCCTGCTGTACCTGTCCCTGTGGGTCGGCGGGGTTATCTGACCCGTGGCAGACACAGCAACTGCATTCCAGCCCCCCCTCCCGTGTTTTTTTTTTTTTTTTTGTGGCTCATTGTTGAGGCTGACAAAGCCCGGCTCTGCTGGAATAACCCAGCTCCACTGCCTGGGTCATTCCGGGCCATGGATGGACCTGTGGTTCTGCTCAGTCGGGACCCCGGATGTTGAAACATGATTAAAATTTAAAAAGACCCTCCCCCCTTGTATGAACCTGCACACCCACCTGAGCTTTTTGTTGATCTCCTCTCTCTCTTTTTGTCTCTCAGACTGAGCCACAGGGGGGCGCTGTGTGCTCCACCTCCCTCCAGCCATCACCGGGACCTCCGATCCCGCCTTCATCATCCTCACCTCGCCAGTGACCTCTGCCTCCCCCTCCCTCCTCCTCCCCCACGGGAGGACCTGCTGCCTCGTCGAGACAAGAGGAACGTTTGCTGTTCATTTCTTTTTAGTGTTTTTCTTTAGTTTCTTATTTTAAAGACCCCACCCCCCCTCCACTGCTAACAGCCAGGTGAGACTGGGGGTGGGGGTGGGGGGGTAGCATAATTGCAAATTATATTTTTATTTGACCCCCCCCTTAACAAAAAGGGATGTTGAGGAAAGGCTGCAGCCTTCCATGCATTCGTTTTCTTAAATCTTCATTTTCATGGTTTTCATTTCAATGTAAAGAAACT
>NC_050529.1:19812113-19814085 GCF_002922805.2 Oryzias melastigma | reverse complement strand
ATACACAACAGCTGCGGTACGTCCGTCATTTATTTGTGACTGCAGGTACGAGGGGGGTCGACTGACGGTACTGAAGGTTCTGGCCTTCTTAAGCCTCTGATGGTGCTCAACGAGGGGGGGTCGGAACAGTGACCCCGCCCCCCCACGTCTAAGGTCCGAACACACAATGGTACCACTACCTGTTCAGAATCAGGCTGCTGATCCCGATGCGTTTACATCAACTTGCTGAACCTCTGACCCAGATGGTTCTGGTTCTCCTCTCAATTAATCTGCCCCCCCACCCAGATCAGTATGTGATGATACAGCTGTGGGTCAGACACCCCCCTTATGATATTACTGTGGGTGTTAGCCCCTCCCACTAAAGCCTGGTCCCTCACTTCCCAAGCTGCCTCCCCCCCATGCAGCTTCTGTCCCTGCCAGGTTCTGTTCAGGTTTTGGCTGCTGTGAAACGATGGTTTCCTGTCATTTTTTTTTTATTGTGGGGGGGGTATGTGTTTTTTTTTTTTTTTCTTCATGCGGTACTTTCAGAAACCTGTAAATAAGAAGTCATTGCCTCTCCCTGTTCTGATTAAGCTCCGCCCCCATTCTGTTGCTGTTCTGTTTGGTTTCCTCATGGAGGGAGGGGGGGGCAAGAGGCCATCTGCATAGTGTTTATATTTATCTAAACTTTTGCTTTGGATAGAGCTATTGCAATAAAATGTGTTCATGTAAACGCTCTGCTCCCGTCTGTTTCTTAAAGCTGAAGTTCTTCAGTCGCTTTCCAGGTTAATTATTGTTTAATTAAAAGAATTCCCAAAGTTTTAATCCATTAAAACATAAAAGCAGGAGCATCTTTAGAGTTTCTTAGAGATTATTTCATTCAGGTTACAGCTTTGAGGAACATCTGGACAGTTTTATGTATTTTTTATGACAAATGGATTGCTCAAAAAATAAAGGGAACAGCTATAATAATATAAGGTTATTCCAAGTTAATTACACTTCTGTGTCATCAAACTGTGAAATTAGGAAGCAACACTGACCGACGGTCAATTTCACGTTTTTGTGCAAGTGGAATAGACAAAGGAGGGCTTCTGCAAGAGGTGACCTCACAGGTAACTTCTTTACTGATGTTTTGGTGTTGTCACTCCAGCGTTACCATTAGACGGGGTCTATGGAGCTAAATCGGGGTCAATATTATTTGAAACCCAAATAAATCAAATTAAAAATATATATATATTGGTGTTTGGTCAAAAAAATGTAAAATGTCCAAAACTTTTTGCTATTCTAAAATAAACGTATTTTCAGCTTAAAATGTTCTGTTTTTTAAAATTTCAATTTCAACTCTTGTTTTTCTGTTTTTAAATCTGAAAATTTCTGTTTCGAATCATTTTGCCTCAATATTTTTTTTAATTGTCTCTGCAGCTCACGGTCCACCAGCGGATGGGTCAGATGTAGAGAACACATTTCACACATTTAGGAGCATTACAGTTAATGGGATTTTTACTTTTAAGTTTTATTTTAAATACATGAAGCCAACAAAAAAATCCAGCCTTGGACACACTTGAAATGCGTGGAGCTAACATGAATTTCCATCACTTTCTATGCTGGTTGCACGTAAATACATGTGATTAACATCAGCCATATTTTTTTTTCAATTTGATTTATTTGGGTTTTAAATAATATTGGCCCCAATTTAGCTCCATAGATGTTTACAGCCCACCTAAGTAGTGGGCTCTGGTCAATCAAATCTGGAAAGTCTTGTCGATATCCGGCCATACTACATGTACATGGTCTCTAGAGTATTCTTGCTATACTTCAACTCAAGTATACTTAAAAGTTTAAGTGTATCACTTTTTGCAAAGGGTTCTATAAACACAAAAAAATAAAAATAAATGTTCTTAGGTGTCAATAAATTGACAATATTCAGTTTCCACAGACATGATGGACATGATATTTATTTCAGTCTGAAAAGTTTATAACAACTTCGGAGTAA
>NC_050529.1:19794404-19811646 GCF_002922805.2 Oryzias melastigma | reverse complement strand
TGCAGTTGGTTTGATGGCTCTGTATGGTCAGCTATAATGAAATACACAACCCCCCCACCACGCCAAATAGACTTTATATTTTTATCCTTTTTTCCATATATATAGTTTTATATATAAAATACTGTTTCATTCATGAAAGCTCTGTACAATAATGACTCATGTCTGACAGAGTGTGTGCATGTGTGTGAGCTAAATAAAATCGTCACAGCAAAGAGCTTCGTCTACCCTCCGAGCTAACGAGGAGTTTTACATCCTGTACACGGGATTTCTCACAGCGGCCGGTGGAGGGGGGGCGCAGGGCCGTCAGTAACACTAACATAAAAGGAAAGGAAGAAGAGCACAGGGATGAGGAAGCAGCAAGCGGTCTCGTCAGTGCGTCTGCCATCCTGATGTTGGGAAGTCAAAGTGCGGTTTGGTAACCGTGGAGACCGTTTGCTCCTCATCAAAGACAAAAAAAAAGAAAAAAAGAGGAGTTTGTGGTCATACGTCCATCATGGCACCATGTTGGGGGGGGTTCTTTTCATTCTGAGGTACTTGTTAGAGACCGAGGTTAACTGTAAGAAGGTCTGTTCACTCAGTCTTCAGATCTGTTGAAGCTGTGTTGCACAGTAGCACCATTGTTGTTCTGGAAGACGAGCCATTTTTGGAATTCCACCTCAAAGCAGCAGGTGGAGTGGGAGGGGGGCGGTGGATGGGCCCTCCCGTCACGTCCTCCGTCATACCATCCGACTGTCTTTGCTCCAGGCGGAGCGACCTGTCCCGCTTAAAAATTGGTCAGCGTCCTTTTCATGCAGACCGCACACCGGCTGATGCGCGAGCGCAGGTTCCCCGCCTTCAGCGTCTCCGGCTCGGGCTTTCTGCAAGTGAAGAGGAGGAGTACTCTTTGTCAGGTTTTACTGATTCACATCTGAGAGGAGACGACTTCCCACCTGAGAGGCTAACATAATGTAGTGTGAAAGAATCACACGGTTTCTTCTAAATTTAAGAAGGATTTAACATTTATTGATTCATTACAACACTAAAATAGCTCCTTAGAAATAAGTTAAAAAATCCTCAAATTTGAATTTCTTTTATTGTGAAAAGCCTGATAAGTTTTTGCAACAGCAATGTCAGTTTAAGATGAAAAATATTGACATGAATGTTCAGGAAAAAGCACCTTATTTATTCAATGACTCAAAATTTTAACAAGATATAACTGGATTATAAATAATTTATTATCAACATTTTTTTATTCTTTAAATACAGAAAGTATTTATTTATAAAAATGAAGAACAATAGATGAGTTATTCTATCCTTAAGGTTTTGAAATTTAGCTAAACTTTTTCCCGCCAAAAGTGTTCAAGGAGGAAGCCATTTTGAAATGAGCAGGAAAAGCTCTCCTACTGCCCCTAGTGGAAAAATGATGAACTACAGGAAACATAGACTAATTAAATACAAAATTAAATACAAAAGGTTTTAACATAAAGTTAAAGTGGTTATAAAGGGTTAAGCAAGTATTAAAAATAATTATAAGACATCCTCTTAACAAGAATTCCTATTTTAAGAAAAAAAATTTGTTCTCTCAAACTAAGATTAATTTTCCTTTAAAATCATTTTTCTTGTAACAAGTGAATTTTTACTTAAGGATAAAATTCCTAAAAATTAAAGCCTGATAAATCAGAAAACTAAACAGAATATTTACATATTCTGGAATTTCATTTGATGAAATCTACAAAAATGTAACAATGATGATACGTTGGTTGATTTTTTTGTACGTTTTTGCAACAAAGTCAGTTTAGGATGAGAAATATTGACATGACTGTTTAGGAAAAAGCACCTTATTTATCCACTGTCTCAAATTTTTAACATGGTGTAACTGGATTATGCATAACTAACGAAAAATGTAATTCTTTCAGTACAGAAAGTAGTTATCTATAACAATAGATGAGGTATTCTTACTATAAAGTTAAGAAAAAAAGCAAAACTTTTTCCCGCCAAAAGTGTTGATGGAGCCAGCCTTTTTGAAATGACCAGGAAAAGTGGTCCCTAGTGTGCTCATGCTCACCTGAACATCTCTGAAAAGTCCACGGTGGCCAGCCAGAAGCTGTAGGAGTTTCCGTAGTAGTTGCACGTTCCTCTTCCGTGGCACTCTATGAAGGGGGAGCTCCGGAAACTCTCCAGGCAGGAGCCGGGGGAGGCCAGAGCCTGACCGGAGCCCTCTGCACCTGCACTGGTGTGCTGAGGAAAGGAGGGGGAGGGGTCACAAACAAGCAGTTGAGACACTGAAGAAGAGAGTTCTACAACATGCTAACTCTTACGTACCATCATGAAAGAATATCCGATCCACAGTGTCTGCCAGGTCTGGGGACACTCAGGGATCTGGATGGTCTGGCTGTGGATGGCGATCACCATGGCGGGAGCTTCACACACCGAACATCTGCAGAGACATCAACCTGTTCTCATGTCTGAACACATACAGAGTCGCTCTGTTGTCCGGCTGCTCTTGCTAACCTGCTAATGTGAGGCTTGATGGTCTCTCCTGTGATGGGGGACATGGGCATTTCGTTGGGGGTAGACAGCCAGTAGGAGTAGTCATTGCGAGAAGCAAAGTTGCAAACGTTGTTGATGTTGCAGAACATGAAGGGCATGGTGCTGAACCTGCGCAAGCAGCTGCCGGCCGTGCCTGAAAGAGAAACCGCGTAAGGTTCTGCTCTGGGATGACTTCAGGGTTTCTTGAGGCAGACGGTGCGAGCAAACGTACCGAGATCCTGCCCATGAGCACGCTCGTTGCCCTGAACGTACAGCAGTGAGTAGCCGTCGTAGATCAGGCTGGTGCCGTCGGGGCAGTACGGAACCTCTTGAGTCTGGCTGTGTCGGGTGATGAGGAAGCCATGGGCCGACGCGGATCCTGATGGACCAACAGGACCCTGTGGGCCATCTGGACCTTGAGGACCAGGTCTGCCCTGCTGGCCTGCAGGTAAAAAGCCTGTATAAGGTATCTGAGCTGAGATGTTCAGAGTGGTGGCTTCAGTTCACTCACCAGGCTGCCCGGGAGGTCCGAGGTCTCCCTTCAGACCAGGTGGGCCGTTGAAACCAGGAGGACCGTCCAGACCGGGATCTCCAGGAGCACCTGGGGGACCTTGGGGGAGGAAGACACACAACAGTTACATGCAGACACAAACTTTAAATGAGCTCAGAAGATCTCACACCGGTGAAAGGCAACGAAGGATGAACGTTAATTGGACTTCAAATGAGAGCAGTCCTTCAACACCTGCACATCCTGCTTTATCTGTCTGGGTTCTACTACCCCTCCGTGACGGTTTTCTCATTCCACAATGCCACAGCCCCTCCAGCTGGTCTAAACTAGCATCCTCAGAAACCCCCCGCCATAAGTCTTACCTGCTCCTCCCAAACATGCCAGACCCCTGGGGTGTCCCATTAAATCCCGGGTATCTAACCTCCAGGCCACAAACCAGAACTGGTCCAGTACTGCGACGCATAGGGCACTGGTACCGGTACCCTAACCCTAATCTGACACCAGACCAGATTCAGTACCAGCTGCGAATCGGATGCAAACTGGACGCGAATCAGTACCGGATTAAGGTTAGGGCACTGGTACTGGGTTGGGGTACCGGGTACTGGACGCGTCCCGAGGACCAGTGTGCATCCTGTACTGCATCCGTGTCCCATTGGGTTGTGGACTCTTGATTTTACGAACAGCCAGCACGTCAAAAAACGACAATTTGGGGACTTGCACTTCAATCAGTCTTTTTCAGTCATCATTCACCCACCTGGCTCTCCATTTTGACCTGGATTCCCGGGCAGCCCTTTAGGACCAGGACCGCCGGGGGGACCGGGGGGCCCTCGCACTCCCTTCACATAGCCAGGTGGGGGTAGTACAGCCGGCTCACCAGGGAGACCTGGTGGAAGATTGAACGTTGTAACCTCGGTGACGCCTCCCAAGGATCGACTCATTTTTAGATAGAAGTTGACATGCACACTCACCGGGTGGTCCCAGACTCCCAGGATCTCCAGGAAAACCACTGGGACCCTGTGGACCCGGGTCCCCCTTTGGTCCTAGACATAAAACAGGAAATAGTTTTTAGCAAAGCTTACCTAAACAATCGTATGTTAAAGGAAACAACCGTCCACCAACCAGGAAACCCAGGAACACCAGGCACTCCAGAGTCTCCTTTCAAACCCGGAAGACCACTATTTCCAGGGGGGCCCTTATGGAAAAGAGAAGAAGGTGGTTAGATCAGGATCTGCTTTAAATTAAGAACCTTCAAGTCCTTTCAAGAGTCTGACTGACGGACAAACTCACAGGAATTCCTGGAGTTCCAGGATCCCCCTTCTGTCCGGGGAAGCCTGGTTGGCCGGGAGAACCAGGAAAGCCCTTTTCCCCTTTGACGCCACCACCTCCTGGGGGCCCACGGGGACCTTCAGGTCCAGGGAGACCTTTAGGTGCAAAAGATGAGAGTCAAATCTGACAGTTTCCAGCATTTCAGAATCAAACGCCATGTTTCAGCAGGAAGATTCAACTGTTTGGAACCAAAAATGAAATAAGAATAAATTATAAATGAAAACAGGGATGATTCTGCAAACGGAAAACTGTGTGTGTTTGTGTGTGCACAATACATCCAAAGCCTCAATCAGGATTAGAAAAAAGTCAGCAGAAAGTTTGAACCACATTTTTATTGCATCAAACGTTGGCTCTAACCTGCAGGACCTACGAATCCCACAATTCCCGGGAAAAGTGGAGCCGGGTTGGTTCACGAGGCACGAACGGAGAAGCAGGTTTAGCCAGCAGCAGAACAGAAACAGTCACAGCAGAACACAGCTGCTCTCAGCTGTCAGAGCTCACCTCATCATCACGACTGCTTCAAGATATCGACTCGACAAATACGACTAAAATATTCTTAAAATCAGGCGTTATATTTAGATTAGATTATTCTGTCCTACTCTGGATTAAATTGGATAATTCTGAGTTACACAGGATTACGTTTTGTACATTTGTATTTTTCTAGATTACAGTGACACACGTTACTCTAGTAGCCTGGATTATTCAAAATATTTTAAATTATTTGCTTATTTTTTTTAAATCACTGCTTATTTCTTTGGGTTGTTTTGGATAGCCGATGTGTATCATGGATTTTTATAAAAATTCTCGCCAGACGAGATGATGAAGCTGCTGCTGAACTCCTGAGGTTGGATTCAAAACAAATAAACAAAATAAAAAATCAACACGATCACCACAGTATAAACGCAGTGAAAATCTGCAATTATCATTTGTGGAGTGCAGGAGCTGTGGTCAGCTGCATGCAGCAGGGATCCAAGAGAACCGGGGCGGTTCTGTACAGCAGAACCTGAAGCAGCAGAAAGATTTCCGGAGTTAGTTTCTGCTCAAGTTGTTTTTATTGTCTGTGTCGGAGTCTGCAACCTGTGATCCAGATTCTCTTTTCTCGGAGCATGCATGTGACAGTGCATGTGACAGTGCACATTAACGGTGGCTGTGCCTCGTGCACATGGAGGAGAAAGTGACAGTGCACGTGGCAGACCGTGTCTCTTGTGCACAGTTAGAGTAGGGACTCGGGTGACACAGTGTTGCCTAAATGCAACAGAAGTCTTTGTTCTGACCTGGGAGGCCTGCAGGGATGGACACAAGGGTTGGTCATGAGGAGGTGGGGCCACACCACAGAGGGTGGAGCCATGGCACAGGAAATAAAGACCATTAAAGCATCATTTTATGTCTCCGTGTGTTCAGCCTCACACAGATATAGAGGCTTAAAAACCTCAGAGGTTTACTATGAAAATTATTCTGAAGTGAACAGGAAGTCATTTCTGAGAGTAGATTCACTAATAAATAAAAAAATTGTCTAAAAAGAAACTTTTGGGGTTGTTTCTTCTGCTGTTTTTGTCGTCAACCACAAAATAAAGAGACTTAAAACAGGTAAAGTCTCTGCATCTCCATGCTGGAAAGGAAGAGGTGGACGCTTCAGCATTCTTTGTTATCTAGTTATCACAAAAAAACAAGTTTTGTTTTTTCACGATAATGAGATAGTGAATCTCGTTATTACAAGAAAATGATTAAAAAAAAAGTAGGGCAGGCCGTTTTTGATCTGTTTAGTTTTAAGATTAATTTTCTTAATATATGTTCTCTAACATATGAAAAAACACCACAAGAGCATGTTAAAAACACAAAACACACAATTTTAATCAGAGTAGGTCTTTAAGATCTGGGTATTTAATGCTAAATGTCCAGATCATTTATGTGGTAAATACACATTCTTGAATGTGTATCACATGCCCAGTGTGAACGTATCCTAACAGGCGTGTGACGTTTGAAGCTTTCTGCCCTCCAGGAAGGACCCCACTACAATGTGACACAATGTAAAAGGTAAATTGTTGGAACACCCCACTGCTGTTCAATTGTTTTTTTTTCTTTTCTTTAAAGATCCCCCTCAAAAAAATGAAAACGTTTATTTCCTCTACAGTTCAACCAACCAATACCCGGCCAGAAAACCAGGCAGCAACACAAAGAAATATTCTGGTGATGAAGACTACATGGGATTTACCTTCTCTTCCGGGCGGCCCTGGTGGTCCTTGGAGACCTTTAGGGCCCGGAATGGAACGTCCAGGGGACCCAGGGTTACCTGGGTTACCAGGAACACCCGGGGATCCGTCAAAGCCTCGGTCTCCTTTTGGACCAGGAAAACCTGGAGTACCAGCTGGACCGGGAAGACCTGGGTCTCCCTTTGTGCCTTCAGGGCAGCAACAGAAAGAGAAGTGAACAAAAGCAATAAACGTGTGTACAAAAAGCAAAGGGAAGCAGCGCAAACTCACCCGGGATACCAGGAATCCCTGAAGGACCAGGACCACCAAAACCAGGAATTCCTGGAGGAGAGAAACATAAACCAATCAAACTAAAGTCAATATATAAGCGAAAAATGCAGATGGAGGATGATTTATGACATACCTGGATCTCCTTTGACTCCTGGTGGTCCTGGAATTCCGTCCCGACCTGCTTGACCTTTGTCTCCACGGATTCCTGGTTGTCCAGGCAAACCTGGCTCTCCTGGTCTACCTGGACCACCTGGGAGACCTGGAATACCAGGCTCTCCATCTAGACCCTTAGGGCCCGTGGGACCTGGAGATCCTAAAAGACAGATCGAAAAACAGTCTATGAGTGAAAGTGTTTTTGTAGTCCTCTTCAATTAAGTTGTACTCCATATAGAAAACATAACACAATCTATTACAAAAAATTTAATATTTCTGGCAACTTTTTCAAATGTTTCAGATGTTCTTTTGAAGGAAAGAGAAAACTGACAGCATCAGTTATTGGTAGGTTTCAATATTAACGTCAGATCTTATGGAAACCATTTCTAAACCTCATTCTGCTCCAAAATTACCTATAAATCCTGGCAGGCCAGGCTCCCCCTTAGCACCTGGTCCTCCCGGTCCACCCGAAAGTCCAGGTAATCCTGGACTTCCTTTCAATCCTGGACTTCCCGGGAATCCCGGCTGGCCTGGCTCACCCTACAGGAGAAGTTAAGCTTGAAGAAAAGAGTTTTCCAACCCCTGACCCGTTCGATGCTGCTTCTGCTACCTTCTGCCCCGACAGTCCTGGAGGTCCAACACCAGCAGAGCCAGGTTCACCTTTACTTCCTGGGAAACCAGGTGCTCCGGGTTGACCTGGGGATCCTGGCCTTCCTGAAATACCTGGGAGACCCTTCAGACCTGAAGGTCCTGAGGAGATATCCGAGAAAAATATTAAATTAGACCAAAGGTTGGTGCTACCAGAACATTTAGGACACCGCAGACTGAACTCAAGAAAAGTGTTTGGACAAAAAAAATTGGAAAATTTAGTTTTAGTAAAGTCTCATTATAATCAAAACATGAAAAGACATAAAACGGGGCTTGAATAGCAGCAAAACAAATCTCTCACTAACCTGGAATTCCCATATCCCCCATGTTGCCCTTTGGACCTGGGAATCCAGGACCACCCGGACTTCCAGGGATACCAGAATCTCCCTTAGGCCCTGAAAAAAATAGAATATGACATAAAAAAAAAATTTTAAAAAAGGGGGAAAAAAGTTGAATATTTCTGTTTATGCTTCTAAGAGTTGTTAGCTCCAGACCTTGTGGTCCTGGAGTTCCAGGCCGTCCATCTGTTCCAGGAAGACCAGGGTCACCGGGAAGTCCAGCGATGCCCTTCTGCCCTGGAAAACCTGCAGGGCCTAAAGAGGACACATGGACAGAATTGATCCTCACTGCAGATGCAGCTAAATAATCTCAGAAGAGTTTCACATGAGGTCTTAAAATACCTGGTGGTCCAGGATCTCCTTTAATTCCTTTAATGTTTTCTTGTGGCCTGGAGAATCCTGGAGGGCCTGGCAGACCAGGATCTCCCCTGTCTCCTTTTGGACCACCAGGGCCTGGTGGGCCATCTCTTCCTGGAAAGCCTGGATCACCTGGGATGAAAAAAATCAAAGCGTTCCTCTTCTTATCGGAAGTGAACTTCGTAAAGGTCTAGACTAGATCACAGGTTTGGATTAAGGCTCTTCATGTTGGAAATGTTCTGCTTAAGCGCTTTGTACCTGTTGACACTAACTCATGTGCTGAAAATGCTGGAACAATCATTCATTTTCACTTGTAAGAACTTTGGGATCAAAACAAGTGGTAATACCTTTAAATCCTGGACCACCGGGGATTCCTGGACCCCCTGGTCCTCCAGAAGGTCCAGGAGGGCCCATGGGACCTATGTCACCCTTCTGACCTGCAACAGACAAACAAGGATAAGCATCACATCACACTTAAAACTGCAGGTTAATGTGCCAACACGTCTCTATTCCAGATTTATTTTCCTGAAGATCATTTCCACGAATGACGGAATGAACACATAGCTGCACCTGATCCAGCGGTGAGGCTCAGGGGACAAGGATGTGTAAAAAGACCTTCAAAAACTGTTGAGGACCACTAAGGCATGCACATCTATCTATCAGCTATTCTTTTATCAATCAAATCAAATAAAAACAAAACAACTCAAATCAAACCAAACCAAATCAAATAAACTTAACTGAACTAAAATCAAATAAACTCAAATTAAATCAAAATAAAATAAACCAAAAAAATTAAAATCAAATCAAATACAAATGAACTCAAATCAAGTTGAATCTAATTGAATCAAATCAAATAAATTAAACTCAAATCAAATCAAATTAAACCAAATAAACTCAAATCAACTCAACTCATCTCAAACCAAATAAACTTAACTAAAATCAAATCAAATCAAATACAATAAACTCAAATCAAATGGAATCAAATTGATTTAAACAAAATAAACCCAAACCAGATCAATTTAAATTAAATTAAACTAAATAAACTCAACTCAAATCAAACGAGGTATTTCCAGATATACACCTTAAGGTTGTCAGGTGACTGGTCCACAAACTTTCTCGAGGTTTTTTTCTGAAAGAAATTCCTACTCTATTAATCAGAACTCAACAGAGGGAGCAGGAAACCCTGTTTTCCTTCTGCAACACCTTGAAAATTCAAATCCGACTTTTCTGTTGTCCAGCCCAATTTAGGAGCCAAACCATTCCCCACAAAACAAAGCACACTTGTGACATTCATTCATTCATTCATTCATCTTCTTGTCCGCTTCTTCCCTTTCGGGGTCGCGGGGGTGCCGGAGCCTATCCCGGCTTCTGATGGGCGAAGGCGGGGTACACCCTGGACAGGTCGCCAGTCTGTCGCAGGGACACTTGTGACATTTTAAGAAATTCAAAAGTTAAAGGAAGTATTAATACGTTTTCTAAATTTTTGTTGAACATGTCACTCCATCTAAACATTTAACTTTTTAAGCCTTAATCACATGCACCCAAACAGGGGGTTGACCCACATGGGTGCTGCGAGTTTTTGGGCTGTCCAGGCCCATTGAAGGTCGTAGACTGAAGCGGTCGCATCTTAAAGGGAACAGAGGTGTGTCTTGCAGTACCCTTGAACGCACCATTGTCATGTGTGCGGGTGTACAGGTGATGCTGTCGTACGATGTCCTTATGATGGATAGTAAGGTGTGAGAACAATTACAGTCAGTCTGGAGTGTGTATGTGATACAAAATACAGTGAGGTTGTGCGCATGAAGAACTTTCACTTGAATAGAACTGGCGAGCCTCTTGCAGCCGCGCAAGGTTTAGTGGGTGGAAAAAATCAAAAATCCATTCAATGCGCCTGTGTCTCACCTACTGCCCCCTTACTTACCTTGCATGTCTTTAAGTGTTCACTTCAACTTGGGATCGTAGTTAAAAAATGTCCACTAACACTTCAGCTCTTGGGGCTTTCAGAGTGATCTACGACTATTTCATGGGGCTACCTGCGTTTGTCCATTTTTCACTCGCAGACACCCCATATCCACCTGTAGCCAAGCCTTTTGATGCTGTCACTCATCATCTATTAGAGAAATCTTTCTTCTTTGTCTAAGTCAGTTCATAGAGACAGAAACAAAGCCACTACTTCAGGGTTACAGTCTCTTCATATTTTACCTGGAGCTCCGGGAATGCCATCACGTCCAGGACCTCCAGGTGGTCCCGGAGTTCCCACTGGTCCTGGGGAACCTGGGAAACCAGGATTTCCTCTTTCTCCTGGTTGACCTGGCATGTCTCTACCTGGAATACCGGGGTCTCCTTTAGCTCCCTTCGCTCCAGGGAACCCTGAAAGGATGGCATCAAGAAATGAGGATTTCAGTCTGAAGGAACATCTTCCCATTTGCTCTGATGGAGAGTTCCCTAACGGTTTTGGCTGCACAGAACCAGAAGGAACAGGAAATACAAGGTAAGGGGTGATGTGACAACTGTAGGTGGCAGACATGCACTAGGAAACAGTGGAAAAAAAGAAGCCCCTCCAAGCTTGTCCAGTGGGAAAACCTTGGGCTAAATCCCTGCTGTGAACAGACTACAA
This sequence comes from Oryzias melastigma, assembly GCF_002922805.2. Lineage (NCBI taxonomy): Eukaryota > Metazoa > Chordata > Actinopteri > Beloniformes > Adrianichthyidae > Oryzias > Oryzias melastigma. The sequence continues at coordinate 19,800,711 of NC_050529.1, read as the reverse complement.
CCCAGTCAGTTTTCCATCCAATATAGGGAAAAATACAAAAGTCACGCGATGATTTGACTTTGTCAGTGCATACTCCCTAACATATACTATATAAAGCAAAGGAAAGAACTAGAACATTTCAAAGAACCAATGTAAAGTTCCACGATGTCTAGTCAACCAACTGGCACCAGTGTTCAGCTCTGATTTGTTCCTCAGGTATGACTGTGAGGCAGAACCCAACAGCTTCAAATAAGATAAAAGAATACTAAAGCATCTGAAAGAAAATTGTTTAGATAAAAATCCATCCCACTTGATGCAGGGACAACCAACAGAATACTCCTGACAGGTAACAACCACGACAGCAGCCAGTGAGGTGCCATTCCCGTGCAACACCTGTCTATGACCTACCAGGTGATCCTGTTGGACCAGGAAATCCAGGAGGACCCATGGGCCCAGGGGCTCCAGAAGACGGGGTTCCAGGTGGTCCTCGAGGTCCGGGAATACCAGGTGTTCCAGGCTCACCTGAACAAGGAAAGAAGTGTCAGATTTCTGACAATCCTCCTGAAAAGGTTCCCCGATATCCACCGGCCTTCAGATTACCTTTGAGACCTGGAACTCCGTCGAATCCAGAACGTCCTGGCTGACCAGGACTTCCAGGAAAACCTGGATCTCCCTTTGGTCCAGCAAAACCCTTTGGTCCTTGTAGTCCTGGCTGACCTGGGGGCCCAGGAAGTCCAAATCCAGGCTCTCCCTACCACAGACACACACACACTTAGATCTTTATTTCCCCTCTGTATCAATTCAACTTTTACACACAATCCCACCTTGGGTCCAGGGAGCCCTGGCTGGCCAGGGAATCCATCCACTCCTGGTCTACCTGGTTCAGCAGGTGCACCTGGCTGACCTGGAATACCTGGGAATCCTGGAGCAGAAATGGGTAGATTGGGAAAGTTACGAGGAGTCAAATAGAGGATATGATCAGACATAAAGATAAGGAACTAAAGCCAGAAGAGGAGGGTTGAAGAGCAGAGGTCAAAGGTTGCTGAAAGAGAGCTGCTTACCTTTAGGTCCAGGAGGGCCAGGCAGTCCGCTTCCTGGGACTCCTGGATCACCCTTCCCTCCTGGTGAACCAGGGAAGCCAGGCTGTCCAGGCTGACCTGGGGTTCCTGATGGAGGCAGAACAGTGTTATGATGGTGGACCTGAACAGGAACCTGCTCTGTTGTGAAGACTGCATACCTGGTGGACCTGGACGTCCTGGCTCACCATCCTGTCCTCTGGGTCCTGGTAAACCTTTCTCTGCCACTGCTAGACCCGGTTCACCTTTAGGACCTTGGAGATCACATTGGACAGTACAGGGTGAGCCCTCAGAACCAGCCCTAATCAACCATGACCTTGCACACTGACACTCATCTACACCCAGAGACTAAATCTACATGTATCTCTTTACCTGGATTTCCAGAAGGTCCCGGTCTTCCAGACACACCCTGGACACCTTTGTCTCCTTGTGGTCCTGGAGGTCCATAACCAGGTGAACCAGGAGGACCTCTGTCTCCAGGGATGCCAGGTACACCTGGTTCACCGGGTGGCCCTGGCTCTCCTTTCGTCCGTGAAGAACCCTGCATGCAGGGATCAGACGAGTCAGACAGGAAAGCAAAATGTGGGTCGTAAACTGCTGACACTCAAAGCCACTAACAGGGAGTCCTTTGGGCCCAGGAGGTCCGGGTGGTCCATCCCGACCCGGTCGACCATCCAAACCAGATGGACCGGGCAATCCAGGAAAGCCAGTGTCACCTTTCTCCCCCTTCAGACCTGAAACGCTGACAGCTTCTCCTGGATCTCCTTTCTCCCCACGGAACCCTGCAGGCCCTTGAGGACCAGGATTACCCTGGAAGAAAAAGGAAAACCCCGTCTGTAAGATTACGTGAAACTGAACCAAATCATAATCCAAGAGTTGTTACAGATCCAGGATGTGGAGAAAGCTAAACGCTGAGAGTCACGTGACCAAGAGCAGGAACAACCAGTCATTTCTGTCATTGGTTAAGGAGCCTATAGAGTATCTTTAAGGATCAATTGGTTTGTGTCATAAAGTAAAGATATCTGCATCCTTTGTGATGAAGATAGTGATTGTCTTTATGCCATTTCCTTGGAGAAAAAATCCATTACTGTGGTCATTCAACAAAAAATACTCACAGGAGGTCCGGTTGGACCAGTTGGTCCTGGGAATCCTCTGTCCCCCTTGACTCCTGCGGGGCCAGGCGTTCCTGACAGAACAACAGAAGGCACACTTCATCATCATCTTCTTCAGAGAGACAACCTCTTAAGAAATATTTTTGCTGAAACTTCACAAAAATACCAGAACGGATGAACTGACTTAAGTGTTAGCCTGGTTTTTGGCTATTGGTAGATAAGTGCTGTTACCAGAAGTCACTTAAGACTCGTTCCCACTGAGCGGTCTAGTACGGTTCGGTCTGGTGAGGAGTGGTACGGTACGGTTAATTCTGGTGAGCGTTTCCACTCAGTTAAGCCTCGATTCCACTATGTAGACCGCTAGCATGTCATTGTAGAGCGATGACTAGAAAAACTACATGGAGATCATCCAGCACATCGTCTTTTTTTTGTTTTACTTCAGGCAAATTGTGTATGACAGAAGATTGCGGGCAGCTAAGAAGAACACCGCCATAAAGAGGGAAACGGAAACACTAGCTTAGCTCCATATTGGTGCTTTCTAATGTTTTCATCATTTTCTACCAATCAGCGAGTGGCAACAATGACTCCGCCCCAACCGTCTCGTTCTATTTTTCTATGGACCTACAATGGGGGTCCTCAAGAGGAACTGTTTAATGGGTCCATTTAACAATGGAAACACTCAAAATACAGGATTAAACTATACCAGACCACTCGGTGGAAACGGGCTTAAGTGCATCAAGATGGTTCTGGTTAGCTTTGACCCAGGTCGAGGTCAGATCGACCCATGTTCCTGCACTGATTTAAAGACCCACTCTGATGAAAGTGGTGTTTTTAACTCAATCTAGTGGCATTTTTCTGATGATGATTGACATATGTAAAGAAAATTCAGCGTTTCTGAGTATTTCTTTATCCAAATCAATATGAATCAGGAGCAGATGAAAAAGTACTGGTTAAAGTATTAGCGACATAGAAATTATGATCCCTTCTCTCAGCAACGAGGAGAGGAAAGGGGGGCGGGCTTGCTTTAAACCAACAGTCCCCCCCACATCTTAGAGGTAAATTTCTAATGAACTTCTGCCGCTCTGCAGAAACTATGTGAGTTAAACTATGTTCTAGAAAACAACAGTTTTGAACATTTTTGACTAAAAAAATCATATTTATAATTAAATGGAAGAATTAAAAGGAAGAAAAACGAGTAGTTAAAACTTTATTTCTCAACCCCTTTACGACAAAAGTAGCTCAAAGTGGTTCACAAAAAATATTTTCCAAATTAAAAAAAAATATATATATATCACATACAATGCCTCACCTCCACCCCCACCCTCACAAACAAAACAATAAACCACGAAATAAGACTGACAAGATATGAAATAGAAATCTGGCTTGAGTGGGAAAACAATATATTGGGGATCTGAGTTCCCCACTCATTGAACCTTTCCAAGCAGAAAAACCTTTTTTTAAAATAAAAAATAAAAAAAAACCTCTGCAAATCAATAAAATCAAAAAAACTGAATCCTTTAAGGATTCTCTCGAAACTGACGATCAAGTGATAAAAACGGCAAGAATGGGGGAACATGTAGCACCATGGACATCAGCAGAACTGTCCCGCTATTGAGCTTACCAGGAAATCCAGGCTGCCCAGGAGGTCCCTGGGGTCCAGGGACGCCGTTGGTGACTCCGAAGCAGTTCACACAGGTGTCCCCCTTCTCACCTGAAACACCAGCAGGAGACCAGAGTCACAAGGCGGCACGAGCTCAGAACTCTCCCGAACAGGAAAACTCACCTTTCTGACCCTGTTCTCCTGGGAAACCCCTATCTCCCAAGGGTCCAGGAATTCCAGGCGCTCCCGGAGGGCAGTTGTCTGTGGAGGAGGAAAAACCTTGAGGCCCAGGAGGCCCCTGTGGACCGGGAGGCCCAGGACCTCCTTGACGCCCTGGCGGGCCGGGCAGCGAGATCCCTGGATCTCCAGGTCGTCCTTTTTGGCCCTTCTCTCCTGGATAGCCTGGAGCTCCGGGCAAACCACTGCCTCCTGTAGCCGGGCGACCCGGTTCTCCTGGAGGTCCGGAGAAACCTGGAAGATCCACGACACAAGCATTTTCATCAACAATTTATAATAATTTTGTCATTTTTTCCTTTTGATCAGACCCTGTCCGGGCTGAAGCATGTCGCCATGGCAATGACTCCAGAGCTGCAGCGTTTGTTTACCTTGTGGTCCTCTGTCACCTTTGGGTCCCGGTGATCCCGGTATACCCGGTTCACCCTTTGGGCCAACCCGACCTTGATCAATGCCACCGATAACCTGATTATTAATCAAAGAACACAAAAAAACACTGTCAGTAACATAACGGATGAAGATTTTCTGCACGATGAAAGAAGCCATCCAATGAGGAAACCCTATTTTTAGTTTATTAAAAATCTTTGCAACTTTTTGAATAAAACGTGTAAAAAAGCAAAGAAAAAAAAACAAATCAAAAGATTGGAGACTCAAAATATAAATGCCTCCATCTAGTGGCCAAAGATATATCACACAGTCACTCTGTAGCATTTAAGCCGTTAGACCTGCAGGTTATTGGAATTGTGGGAATTTACATTTTCTGTAAAAATAAATGATAATAACACTGAAAGTATCGGCTGTGGTCTTTTCCAAGTACGATTTTATATTGTTTGAACTGTTTACCAGGCAAAAGAAGGCCACGCCCCCTCAAAGCTTATTTATGGGGCCAGTGCCACTGTCAGTGACAGCCAGAGCGCTGCAGAGGGAGGAACTGGAAAACTCTAGCAGTGGATTACAGGAAAAAAAACGTCCTCCTCACCAGAGGATCCTTGACTGACTGGACTTGGAGATCGAGGCTCCAGGTAAAGTCCAGTTCAAAGACGAGGAATTCCCATGCTGGAGTTTTACATGGTCTTCCAGAGGAAATAGAGCCACAAAAACAGAGAACGGGGTGAGACCTTAAATTTACATTTTTGTGCTTTTCTTGGGGTACCAAAGCTATTTTTGAATATTTTTATAATATTTTAGCTATTTTTATAGCAGCGAGCTACTTTTTTTTTCTCCAATTGAATGGGGATTTCCTTTGGACTTTTTAAGGTGGACTGGTTCTGTTACAGGGCAAAGTGTTAAGGTAAGACAGAAAATAATAATTGGTTAAAAAGGTTTATCCGCGACCCCGAAAGGGACAAAGCGGTCAAGAAAATGAATGAATGAATGAATGAATGAAAAAGGTTTATCAGAAGTTGTGGAAAAATGTTAAAATATTTATGATTATTGAGTTTATTGACTGTATCCTGATTTGTTACATTCCAAGTCACACAAACATTCACTGATAAACAGAATTTTTTCATCTTTAGAGGAAATTGATCTCAAGATTTTCATAATATTCCTAAATTCATATTCCTTATAGTTTTGTAATCTTTTTTTTATTATAATCTATTTACTATTATTTATATATTTAAAATAATTGTTTTCCTCTGCAAAAACACTAGATATTTTTACTTTGAAAGTGAGAACCTTCACCAAAATTTTACTTTGAAAGTTTATTTACTCCTGGTGACATTTAGTGTTGGGCTGATCAATCAAAAATATCAATAGTATCAATCGGTATCGGAGAGATTCTGGCCCGCAGGTACTGATATGTCAACTGTTGTCAGCAAAAATGACCAGCTGAGTTTTGTTTTAAAAGTTACTTTCACCTGTTTTTATTGTTCTATTTAAAGGCTAAAAAAGATACAAATTATTTATATTTCTACCAGTTGTTTTTTTTTAACTATTAAACATTTTGATTTATTTCTGTACCATAGTTATTTGTCTCTTTTGGTTTGTTGACTGTTTTGAATTCACTTCTTGACTTTTCATTTAATTTCAAGAAGTTTTTATTTTAATTAACAATTTCTATGTAATTAAAAATATTGTCCTAATCCTGTTTTTATGTTTATCAAGTCATTTAAAAAAGGGATCCCCCCCCAAAAAAAAAACATTCACAGCGATTAAAAACAGCTGATTTAGAGGTTCATGTCACATCCAGCTCATTTACCAAAAATATCAATATTGGTATTGATATCGGCGATTTAGGACGGTATCGGATCGATATGCTCAGTTTGGCCCAGTCCTAGTGACATTAGCATATCCTTTTTTTTTTT
>NC_050529.1:19778758-19794373 GCF_002922805.2 Oryzias melastigma | reverse complement strand
AACACTATACTGCATTTTAGAGCAATAAGTACATACATAGCCTTGAGTGTATTTTTTACTATATTCCATTACATTTATAAAGATACAAATCAGTAATCTCAGATGTTGTAAATATTTGTACTCGTATTTTCGGTAACAGATCACAAATATCCGGGTGTTGGGGTTCTCGATACAGATAGAACAATCACCACCAGCCGTCTTAACGCGGATAATTTAAGATTCCTCCAAAATGTTCTTAATCAAACAATGAAGGACCTTTGAAGAGTCACCAGCTGTCCATCCATCGACTGAAGAGCGGAAACTGAACCTTCAATCAAAGGTTGACCGCTCTACCTCTGGACCACATCTGGTCTCAAGAGCATGTACGATTCTGAGAGCTGAAACTGGAACCCGTGGACTTACCTCTCCTGGAGGACCTGGGTATCCACGTTCCCCCTTCTGTCCCTGCAGAACCAGAGCAATTGGAACAGTCCATCATCTCAGAGTTAAGATGCTTTAATTCAAATTTAATACAGATGAGATGTAAAAATGAACCCACAGCTCCCCCATCCCGGCCCGGGAGACCCGGCAGGCCCGGTTCCCCCTTGAATCCCTGAAAACAGCAATATTGGAAGAGGTGATGGAGACATTTGGGACACACTTAGTTCTCAGTTGAGACTCTGGACTCACTGGGATTCCTGAAGGACCTGGATCGCCGTCTTTTCCTGGTTTTCCCTGGAAGAGACGGGATTGAGTGGAAAGCTCAGCATCGTCACATGAAAGTGGGGAAAACTCTTAGGGAACGAAACCGGAATTTTTCTGGACTTACTCGTTTGCCTGGCTCTCCGGGCTCTCCTTTCTCTCCTTTCCTTCCACCGGATGGGCCCTGAAACAAATGGAAACGTACATGCTGAAGCAGATGAATTCCAGAGGAACGCCCATGTGACGTGGAGTTCAGAGCAGACGCTTACAGGGGGTCCTGGGGAGCCCGGGTCCCCTCGAGGCCCAGGATATCCGGGGTCACCCTTCAGAGCAAAAACACACTTTAGTTTAGGCGGTTACCATGGAAACTTAGAAGGAATGACTCGTGATCCAGAACATCCACAGATCCAGAGGTGGATCCTTCTGACCATGATCTGACCTGAACGCTGAGCAATTTAAAAAAAAGCCCCAGCCCTTCACCCCTCAAACAAAAGTGTCTTTCTTCAGGACTGGGAGGGAAAAGCGTGCACCTTATCTCCTCTCTGAATCACATCTTCTGGTGATCGACTCTGCTCCTCCTGCTTTCCAGGAGGACCCGGCGGTCCCGGCACACCCTGCTCCCCCTGTGATCAGAACCATAAGAACATGGTCGTCATCAGTGTCCTCTTGGACTTTCATCGTTTTCTGCTGCAGTCTGACCTTCTGTCCTTTGGCTCCTTCAAACTTCAGAGCCATGTTACCCTGTCAGGAGAAATCAGACTAAAGGTGAAACAATCTGAAAAATAAAAAGTTATTCAAACAAAAATAAAAAATCTACCTTTGGGCCAGGAGGACCAGGTGCACCGGGCTGACCCTAGAAAGACAGAACCAGCAGAGCATGAAGTTTGCATGATCAAAATATCAAATAAACATGATGCACCCCACTTACCGGATAACCTCTCGGTCCTTGGGGGCCACTTGGACCCTGGAAGCCGGGAGGCCCTGTAGCTCCCTGAAGAAGAGAAGAAACAGCTTCAATAGTCATGTTTCCTGATGATTCCTGCCAGCAAAGACGTCCGACGCCCTTAAAATGCTACTATTACATGAAAAAAGTTAAAGAGTGGACGGACGGACACAGAGTTTCCTCAGACTTACAGCTGTCCTCCTTTAGCAGCATGTAAACAAACAAACAGGAAGAATTACTAAAACGAGTCAAGTCAGACTTCACCTGAACTTCAGCCTCGTTTCCACCGAGAGGTCCGGTCCGGTAAGGAGTGGTCTAGGAGTGGTTTCCACTAAGCTAAGCCTCACTTTCACTAGGCGGTTTGCGTGTCGTTGTAGTTTGATGACAGCAACAACAATGGAGGTCATCTTTTTCTCAAGAGTACCGGGCCGCAGAAAACAACATGGCGCCAGAGTATCATTATCTGGAAGTCCTCGACCAAAGTTCGAACCAAGTTCACGCTCTTCCTTTAGAAAAACATCAGAACCGAATCCTAGGAGTTCTTTTAACCCTAGGACAAGGTTAGGATTCTTCCCTTCTCCCTTCCCCTTCTTTTAGCCGTCCAAACGGAGGGCTATGAAGAAATAGTGTCTAAGATTTCGGACGTGACTTTACTTCGATGACGTCATCAATATCACCGGTCCGCTAGCTTTAGCCCGGAGCTTCCAGCGCTCAAATATACATAAAAACAGCTGTTTTATAACTTTTAAAAGTCATGCTTCAACAATATTTAAATGCAAACGTCTTATCTAAATGTGAATTAAAGCGCGTCCCAGCGCGACATGGTTTATCCTCACAACGGAGGACATTGGACCCCTCTGTTGGAGGGTCAGATTAAAAAAATAATCCCGAACACGACTTCATTTCAACTGCCACCTAAAATTAAGGGGAAGGGTGAAGGGAAGAATTCCGATTGGGCCTTATAGTTAGGGTTAGGTCAAAGGGTTCTGGCCTCCTTCCGCGGTAGTTGGGTTGTGCACGGTCCATCCCAAAATGGGCGTCGTCAAGCCGTCCCCTCAGGTTGTGTTGAAAGGTCTGGATAAGTGTCCACTCCCCGTCCATGTTGTTCGTTTTTTATTTTTTATTTTCGGCTTTGTTATTCTAATACAATAATGCGTGAATGAAAATGATGTTTTCTGTTTGTTTTTGTAGTTTTATGCTTTATATTTTCTTGTGAAATAAAACAGAACAGCTGAATTAGTACAAAAAAAATTGAAAAGCTGTAATTTTAAATAAACAGACAAACAGGTGTTCAATAGAAACAAAAATAGCATGCTAAAGCGGGAACGTTTCGACCTGTATTCCGGTCTTCTTCAGGCCTATATGGTTAAGGATGGCGGGGTTACTTGGAGAGATGCTACGGTTACGGATAAGGTTAGGAATCTCCTAGCATAGATACACAAATTCAGCTTCCGGCTCCAGTTGCGACATTTGCGACTTTCGGTTTACTGTTGTGTCTGGGCGCCAACTCGCCTCCTATTTCTTGCTTTACTTCTTGTCCATCGTGTATAACAGGAAGTTAATGTTGTTTAAAAGCTGGTAGGACTGAAAACCCGAATGCTTGCAAGCGTTGGAAACGTTAGCTTAAATGAGTGCTAAATTAATTTAGCTTTCTAATGCTGTCATCACTTTCCGCCAATCAACAGGTGGCCCCGCCCCAACCGTCCTGTTCCACTTTCCAATGGACCTACAACCAATGGGGGTCCCCAGGAAGTATGGATCGGTACTGTTCAAAGAGTCCATTTTACATTGGAGAGGCTCAAAATACCGGACCGGACCACTCTTTAGTGACCTCAGCTGGAGCCAACCCCCCACCTCCTCTAATGGCACTCACCGGCTGTCCCGGTGGTCCCGGATATCCCACTGTTCCTTTATTTCCATAAATATTGTCAGGAATCAGTTCTCCGGGTTCACCCTGTGGAGGAGGAAACACACAGGAGTGACGACACAGAAGATGGACCCGCATGGACCCCCTCCCCCTGTATACTCTAAAGAGGAGGAGCTTAGTTAAAAGAATTTGAACATCTGCAGCTCCGCCCTCTTTGAACAGATTGGGAGCAAATGTAGATCCAGGAAGTCAACTAAAAACTGATTTTCAAAATAAAACATCGGATTCTTCAAATTCATACTCGGAGTGTTGAACGTTCATGGTGGACTTACCTTCTGTCCAGATGGTCCTGGAGGACCCTGAAGAGGAGGAGGAGAAAAAGAAGAAGGATTTCAGAGACACAGATTGTCAAAATGTTTAAATAAGTGTTTTTTTCCTCTCGTTGATTCACATTATGACTGACAGAGTCAACTATTGTGCCATAAAAACGATTATATATCAACTAATTCGTCAAAACACATTTACTATTTAAAGGATATCAGCTTTATATTCATCCAGGTTTCAATCTGAGTACTTCAGAATATGAAATGTCACAAAATTCACTTTTTTCCTTGTGTTAAAATGAAAACACTTCAATAAGAATGACTTTGGAAAAATTTTGATCCCTTAAACTGTCTCATTAATCATCAATCTAACCAATCAAATTAGGTTAGCGTCCTCACTTCCTTGTTCCGACAGCTTATAAAGTCTCTCAGTTCTGACAAAAAGAACAAGTTTAGCGGTGGAGCTTCCCGCATGAAGACCGCGAACAGCGTGGAGAAAATAATGAAGCCCAGAGACGTGAGTCTGTCCAGATTCAGTGCCAACGTTCTTGCACTACATCTCCCATGATTCATAGGGATAACGTGACAGCAACTCTTACTGTAAACTGTCATGAAACAAACGCACACACCAAACAATCTGTGATAAACAATTTCTAATAATTAAAATAGATAATGAAGTTTAAAATAAGTAATGACAAAATAAAAGAATTAAAGTTAACAGACACAGTTAATTAAATCTAAATAAAAAAAATAGTTTTTCTCAACATTTTTCTTAAAGTTATATTTTTTAATTTAAAAGTTTCTCTTTTTTACATTTTCTCTTCTTCAGCTTCACACTTCAGCGTATTCGGCGTCATCCTAACTCACCGGCTGTCCTTCATATCCTGGAATTCCTGGACTTCCTGGGAAACCTCGGTCACCCTGGAGATAAAGAACCGTTTCTCAGGAGGGAAAGCCATAACAAGATTACACCTTTATCAGAGGTACATTGTGCTGCATCTATACATACCTTTGTCCCATTGCATCCTGGGATACCTCTGGGGCCGGGAGGACCATCGTGTCCTGGGATTCCCTAACAGGCAGGACGTTGGCAGAAGGTGAATCCAATGTCCTTTGGACAAACCATTTCACTGGAATATAAACTTACTGCAACTCCAGGAGTTCCTGGAAATCCTGGTAATCCTGGAGGTCCCTAAAAAAGGAAAAAAAAAAGTTAATATGAGGCCCATTTTTATATTTTAAGAAGGTAAAACAGACTATTTAATAGAAGAATGTAGAATAAGATGAAATGAGGACACCTGCTGGCCACAAGCAAGTATTGCAGTCTCACTTCCAGCAAAGACAAAGACTCAAAAGTGTTTTTTTTTCAGAAAATGTTGACTCACGCGGATGCCTTTTAGACCTGGAAGTCCTGGAAGACCATCACCCCCCTAGAAAGACGAAGACCACGACATTTTAAAACCCTTCAGACGTTCTCCCTTTTCTGAAAGTGGACCTCAGCCCACCTTCTCTCCTCTGGATCCAATCGGTCCTTCGGGTCCGGGGAACCCTGGCACCCCGGGCTGTCCGGTGAGGCCCGGCAGGCCCCTCTCCCCCTGTTGAAGACACAAACATTGTCATGGGGTTAAAGTCCCACTCCAACTATATTTCTTTCTATTGTAAAATTGTTCTTATTGGGTCTTTTAATTATGATTATTCAATTTTTAGCAAAAATAAAAAAAAAACTTTTGTCATTTTTAAGACATATTCTCTGGGCCTAATTTCCCATCAGCCCTTGGTTTACACTCTCTCCCGCTAGCTTATAGCATCTCAAAAGCCCAAGCTAACATTAGCATAGCATAAAAAAAAAAAAGCAGTTTTTTGTTTTAAGTGGATGTCTCAAAATTGTAGCAGAGAAAGGAGACTTTGACACAAACTTGAGCTTTCACAAACACTCCAGATCATCACAATTTGAATAAATAAAAACTCAGAAACTAAGTTTTAATCTGAGTCCTCTGAAAGTCCTGCAGGGCAGCCAGCTGCACCGTCGTGCAAGAAATTCTACTTTTTCAGAACACTTATTGTAATAAGAAGCAAACTTTCCCAGTAGAGTGAACCCATGAGGCATGGAAAACCTGATGAGTGGAGACAGCTGTTGTTATTGGTTAATGTGAAGACAATAAGAGGCTTTATGTGAATGTCTCAAGTGTTACTTTGATGACACTTCCCAAAACTTCATAAATATTTTCGGGATAAACCAGTTTTTCCCTCCTGCAAATGAATTTTCTAAAATAAAGACAGTTAGATTATAATATTACGTTAAATGTAGAGCTGTCAGGCGATTAAAATTTTTAATCGCGATTAATCACATTTTGTCCAGAGTTAACTCGCGATTAATCACATATTAATATGTGACCTTTTTTTAAGGAAAAAAGTTTGTGCTTCGTGGAATTTAGCAGTTCTACATCAATTATGAAAACAAGAATGACAAAATTAATAGTTTTCATCAGAAATACTTTATTTTGTAACATTGTATTGAGATAAACTTTCTTAACAATAGAAGGCTGTAACATAAAATGCCTAACAAAAGCCCAAGTGCAAGTGAAGGGCATTTTAAATTCAAAACTTCAATCAACGTTCAGTAAAATAAAATTAAAAACATCAAAAATAAAATTTCCATAACACTTTAATGTTCATCGTCCTAGCGCCGGGCCGGTTCTAGCTAGCAGCTCGGTGGTTGGAGACCCGCCGGTGAGAGAACGATGAGGGACGCCCGCGCGCGCGGTATGGAAAAGCACGTATGAGAAAATCCCATTGACTGTAAAAATAATGGACTTATCGAGCTATGAGGTCCCCCATTATATACAGACTATGGAAAATCCGCGATTAATACGTCAAAAAAATTGTCGGCGTCAAGCATGTGTCAGATTAATGCGTTTTTAACGCGACAAATCTGACAGCCCTAGTTAAATCAATCAAGATACTTGCATTGTTTAGTAATATTAAAGATGCTAAAAGTAAATGGGAGATGAAAATAAGGCGGCTGAAGATGGTTTGAGACAGAAAAATGTGGTTTCTAATGCAATAAAACAGTTTTTGCCTTATTTTAGGTCAATTTCAGCACAAAGAGTAAAGAAATAAGTAAAAAAAGAGAAAAAAACTATAGAAAAATCTATTCATAACGTCAAAAGAAAATAAAAGGATAGTTTAAATATTTTATGTAAAAATCAACATTTGTAAAAATCCTGTATATTTAAATGTGTGATATTTTTGTCTTCATTTAATAAGGAAACCTTAATGTTTTTGATTTGTGATATGAATAAAAATAATGTGACATTTACAAACACAAAATATTCTATGTATTTTCAACGCCTGATACTGGAAGTACATTTTAAAAGTTTTATATTTTTAGATGTTTTTCTTGTTTCTGATTACATTCAATTGTATTTCTTGTTTTTTTATCCTCTTTCTTTCTTTTCTCAAAAAGTCAAGCTTTTTGAAATGTTGTTCTTAATCTGTTAAATAAATGTTAAATTAAATCAGCTCATCAGTCATTTAGTCAGAGTTTGGTTCAATCAATCTAAACATCAATGACAGGTTGAGGCTGGTCACCGTAGTTACCAGCAAAATCTTTATTGGCTAAATGGTTGTTTTTGGAGTTTTAACGTGTTCTTGTGGCATTTTTCTGATAATGGAGGACATATGTAAAGAAAATTAAGTTTAAAATAGCATTAGTGAATGTTTTTTTTAATCAAATTGTTGCATCCACTTGCAGACAAATAGATCCGTGAACATCTTTGTTTTCTTCATCTGAGCTGGAATCTGGATCAAAACACTTTGACTGGAGAGCTCTGATATTGCTGCCATTTTTGTTGTTAGCTAGCAGAAGAGGGTGTAAACAAAGGGATGATGGGAAATGGAGAAGGGTTATTCCACACCAAGAATCCTACAACAACTAGGGCGAAGTATCGGTTATAATTTCCAGAAACGATTCGATTTGATTCACAAGAGCCTGAATCAATTCAATTATAAGTTTACAAATGTATACACCTTTGTTTAGAAATACATTAGAAATCAATTATTTAATTTGAATATATTTATATTAATCTGATCCAGTTCACATACTGTAAAATGCATCAGTGAAATAATGAAATTGTCAATATTATAAACTGTTACATGGAATCTCAAAAGGAGAAGTTCTAATAAAAAATCATGAACATTGTAAACATTGTTCTGCTTCTCCTGGAGGGCGTTTCAGTTTGACCACTAGGTGGCGATCGCACTATAGAAGCACACTTTATTCAAGAAGAAGAAAATAGTATGAGGGGAAAAAAAAAAAGTTTTAGACCACAAATGGTTACTTTAGAAATTATTTCCTTAAAAAAGTTTGGAAAATTAATGCCTGTAAGTAAATAAAGATGTTCTTTTAGTCAGAAATTTTCTTTTTAGGACAACCGAGTGTTGGCATTAGCCGTCCTATGGGAAATTTAATTGACTTTAGCTTTATGTGCTAAATCGATTTATTTCTTTTGGTGAATCGATTCTTGATCTATTAAGCTTAAATCGATTCAAATCGATTTTTGCCCTATCAACAACTCCGAAGTGAATTTCTAAAGAATTCCCGCTGAAACTGCAGAAACTATGTCCTAGGTGCCAAAGCTGTTCATCTGGCAGAAACAGATTTGTTGACACAGGTGTGGTGGTGGGCGTGTCAGTAGAGCAGACAGCAGTGATTATGTGAATGAAGCTCACCTGTTCACGCTGGGAAATGAACGCCGGTTGAACAGGTGAGCTGGGGACACGCACCTTCTGCTGAGCGCTAACGCTAACTCAGTGCGCTGCTCAGGATCACATTCTTTGGCTCTAACAGATTTACCGTCTTCTTCGTCATTTTTGAGTAAAATTCAGACTCATAATCTTCTGCTGCGTCCCGACTCCCTTTAATCTTTCCTGCTTTTCTTCCCTTAATCCCCAAAATTCTGAAAACAGGATGTCTCTTCCTGTCATTTCAAAGATTGATCACTTTAATGATCTGACTCGTGACGAAATCCGGATTTGGGATATTCGTTAAAAAACAGACTGGAGCTATTAAAACCTTAAACTTTTTTGTCTTCTAAGTTTGATCTGATTTCAAAGACATGTGTGATCCATTAATCCGCAGCCTGCTAAACAAACTCATGTTTTTCAGTAATTTGGAAAGCCTGGGACATTTCCTAAAAAAATACATTCTGGAATCAATATTATTCTGGATGTTGATGATATTTGCAGAAGTTTTTCTAAATTCAACAACAATCATAAAGGATGTTTTTAATCTGTCATATCTTACTCATATTTATGACCCGTTCTGAATCATGAGGTGTTTCCAGACTGTCATTCTGCAAGTTTTATTCCTAAATTCTGACCTTTGAAATGTAAAGCATGTGTGTGACCGACCGACTGACCTTGTCTCCTTTGACTCCACTGCAGTCACATCTGGCCGTGGAACACCCGCTGCAGGCCTGGAGGAACACAAGAAGACTCTCGTGAACTTTGGATTCAAGAAACTGAATCCTAACAATCACCACCTCCAGCTGCCAGCAGAGGGCGCAGCTGCATCACTTTTTACAGTGTTCTCTCCCCCTAAATCCCATCACAGGTTTGATCATCAGAGAGCTGCAACTAAATCTACCAAACTGTAACTTTTATTTTGGTGGTGTTGGGGGTGGGGGGGGGTGAGTGAGGAATGATGGGAAGGGAGTCAGTCTGTATGGGAGGCGGGGGGGCTGCTGATTAACTTTCCCATGCTCTGTTGACACAGTGAATGCCAGATGGGCACGAAGCGCACGCATGCCAGGCAGCCAGGTGGTGAGAGAGACAGACGGGCGTGCACGCCGGGCGAGCGTGCACAGGTGAGTGTCTGCACAGCCGCTGTCGGCCCGTTTGGTGCTGATGGTCTCAGAGGACGGAGTTAAAATGACATGAAGTGCCAGAGAGAAGAAGAGGACAGACTTGTGAAAGAAAGGTTTCATCTTTGTGAAGGACGGATGTGAGGTTTAGAAGAGTCACAGAAAGCTTGAATCCACACATGAACACACTGACAGAAGCCTGAAGATGAACTGAAACATGCAGACCAGTTCTTGGACTATCACATTTCTTTTCAAGAACCACATATATTTTATTTTTAATTTATTATTTTTTTTTAACAAAAATTGGCTCATGTATTCATTCTTTTCCCACTAAAACCACTAGAGGGCGCTGTAGGCGTGTATGTCAGCATTTGCAATTGACGGCAACGGAGAAGAAGAAGAAAAACAAACGTGGAGGAGTATCTGATTCTCTTCTTGGACTGGAAATATTTCAGATTTTCATCTAGACTATTTTTGTTTTTCCTCCTTGGACTAATGCGACACAGCAAGTAATCAAACTGGGTCACAGAGACACAGAAGTACCGCTGAAGGAGAAGTCATTCCGATGCAGCTCTTGCAGTAGAAGGTAAAGATCACCATTAAAAGTTTTCATGAACCCAAACATGAAGACATGACTACTGATGCTTTTGCTCTTTAGGGTAAATCAACCTGATCTCTCATCATCATCATTATACATGAGATATACAGCCGAGGCTTCCATGACGTAAAACTTGATGGTAGCTCCTCCCAGTACAACTTATACTGCGATGTGACTTGTACTCAAATGCAACTAATACTTTGGTGAAACCTATACTCCAGTACGACTTATACTCCAGTACGACTTATACACCGATGCAACTTATACTCTGGTGCGATTTTTATTCCAGTACATCATTTACGCTGGTACAACTTATACTCCAATGCAATTTATACTCTGGTTTGACTTATACTGCAGTAAGACTTAAAATCCAATGTGACTTGCATGCAGTACAAATTATACTCCAGTACAACTTGTACTCCAATGCAACATATACTCCAATGTGATTTACACTCTGGTACGATTTATACTCTGGTACGACTTACACTCTGGTACGACTTACACTCTAGTACGACTTGTACTCTAGTAAGACTTATACTCTGGTAAGACTTATACTCTGGTACGACTTACACTCTGGTACGACTTACACTCTGGTAAGACTTAGAATTTGGTACGACTTATACTCTGGTAAGACTTATACTCTAGTACGACTTATACTCTGGTACGACTTATACTCTAGTACGACTTATACTCTGGTAAGACTTATACTCTAGTACGACTTATACTCTGGTACGACTTATACTCTGGTAAGACTTATACTCTGGTACGACTTATACTCTAGTATGACTTGTACTCTGGTAAAACTTATACTCTGGTACGACTTACACTCTAGTATGACTTACACTCTGGTGTGACTTACACTCTGGTAAGATTTATACCCTGGTAAGACTTATACTCTGGTACGACTTACACTCTGGTACGACTTAGAATTTGGTACGACTTGTACTCTGGTAAGACTTATACTCTAGTACGACTTATACTCTGGTACGACTTATACTCTGGTAAGACTTATACTCTGGTACGACTTATACTCTAGTACCATTTATACTCTGGTGCCACTTATATTCTGGTACGACTTAGACTTAGGAAAATACAGTAATCTGATTCCTCCAGTTATCAAGCTTTTTAAACAGTTGTATGTCTGATTAAGCATTTTCGTGCAGAGAAAAATCTGCATGAACTTCCTGAATATCATCACTTCTCCACATGCTGGGACGTTAGTGCAGTCGGATACTGTTACACTGCCTGAAAGGAACCTGAAGGAGCCCCCACATCCCCTACATGTATGTGCATGCTCACACCTCGGCCAGCTAACACGCATGTGCAGGATGTGTCTGTGGGCACGACTCTGCTGTTCACCCCTCAATGCAGTTAGTTGATCCACTGTCAGATAAACATACGCACAGGAAGGTGCATGTTCATCCATGCACAGATAAAAGTGCATGGGTAAACCAGCAAAAAGGAGGAATGTGCACGAGTGAAAGTGTGCAGAAGAATGTGCATGAAAGAACACGCACAAAGAAGTGTGCACAGAAGAACAGGCCTGCAGCAGCTTCTGTCTCTGAAACACGGAGGCTGAAGCAAAGCATCACCTGCAGCCAGAGTTGATGGTTGGATCTCCTGAGCTGATGTGAGTTACCAACACACACACACCCGCGTGAAGGCGTGTGTGCGTGCATGTGTGTGAGGAGGTGTTTTTACAAGCCCTGGATCTCCAAATTAGTCTCTGGTTTGCTTCAGCTCAAAGCAGACTGAACTCCCATGCCCAGACCTGCAGCTGCTGCATTCCCATTGTCCTTTCTCCTACATGGCAGCGTATGTCCCTTCAGCAGCCTCCGACAATTTCTGTTTCTCTATCATGTGAAGTAAAGCCAACAAACATGTAGACAAATATCTCACAACTCAGGCGTCTGCAGCCGTTTGGGCCGATTTCTCCCACAGACCCACAAAGTCTGACATCATCCTTTAGAGAAATAAAACACTTTTATTTTCAAGTTGTTGTTACTATCATTATGATAAATCTCAATGAACTGTTGATACGAGCATAACACAAAAATAAAGAGAAAATAGCTTTTTTTTTTCAAAATATGAAATAGTTTTGACAGAAGTTCACATGATGTCCTTTCAAAATAAAAGTCACCATGTAGGATCATCTCAATGTAGAAAATGTTGCAACAGGAAGTCATCAGAAATGTGTACATATATATATATAAACAGTTAATTTTATCAGCTGCTGTTTAACTTAGCCAAATTTATAAATCTAATATGAATTTGAAATTCTTGAATTAGTTGAAAAAAAGAGAAAAAAGCCCTGTAATCCAGTGAGAATTCTGGTGGAATGACCTCAATTTTTTTTTTTGTGGTACATGGAGCTAAAAAATCTATCAAAGAAAACTACAATGGATTGATGGAGAATTAAAGCAGAAACCTCAGAGTGATACGTACTATCCTTCCACTGTTTGTGAACGAGTTGAATGAAGTTTGAGTTGTTTTACTTCATTTCTATTATATACATATTTTTTACTTTCCAATAACTTTTTGTTTTTTTGAACCAGAGAGCCAGAATTGAGGCGTAAACAAGCGACATGTGGTTCTGGAGCCTCAGGTTGCAGACTCCTGTTCTAACTTTGATGCCATCTTAATATTTGCTGGGAAAATTGCTGCTTAGAGTGAAGTCTGAAGAGTTGCTCCTGTTTATTAGAGGGATAAAGAATCTCCATTTCAGAGCCTTAACATCAGAGAAAGTCCTTAAACCATTCCTGGTTGCACATGTTTGTCTGATTTTGAGGTGATTGATCCTGCAACTCGCCCCCTAGTGGTAACCTGCTGAAATTAACTGGGAACACTCAGTTAAATTGCTAGAGATGCTACGCTAACCTGCTATTATCGTCCAAGATACCTAAAGAGCAACGCCATATTGGACATGTCAGTGAAAAACATTTACAAATATCTTAGCAGATACAGGAAAATTACCACAAAATGCTTAATTTTAGTTAGATTTCAAAAGAAAAAAATGTTTGAACATCACAAAAACAAGACCCAAGTCATTGTATTAATGCAAAGTGTGAAGTCTAAAGCTACCACTGACTTTGAATAGGCTACAAGATCAGTAGTGAGAGTAAACTCACTCAGATCTTCCTAATATATTTTCTTTAAGTTCTTGTTTTATCAGCTGACAGTAATAATTTACTTGTGAAAACTCACATTGTTGTTTTTCCAGCTCTGTTTGTGCAATTGTAGCACAGCAGTAAAGAGGCATCTTTACCATTCCAATATGGCGTCCAACTTTGCGTATAAAACAAGCTAACATAGCTAACATAACTCTAGCCTATATCTCATTGGTCCAGGATCTCCACTGACACTCCCAAGACTTAAAGTTTTCACCTCAAAGTAGTTTTCGTTTTTGTTGATTAGAATAAATGTGGACTCCATGCTCGGATTTGAACTAAAACCAGGAAGTGCGACTGCATCCATCTGTCGTGGGTCTTTACTTCCTGTTGCTCAGACACTAGACTTCAAAATAAAAGGGATTTCATTTTAATGTATTTGATTATATCTGTAGACTGTTTTGTTTGTGTGTTCTTTTATGTTTTTCTTTAACGATGCTTACAATTAAAAATAAATAAAATGAAATTCCCACAATGCCTCAGTGTTGGCCTGACCTCACGGGAGAATGTTGGGGAAAGAGCTCTGTCATTTCAGCTTCAGGGACTCCAGCTAACATTTTGTTCATTGTGAGAAAACTGAAGCATTCTGCTGGAGGAAGATCACAGGTCCCCATTGTGAAGCATGGGGGTGGAAGTATCATGTCCTATCATTCTATATGATGAGACAAAAATAAGAAAAAAGACAGAAAAGAAGGAGTAGACTTTCAGTTAGGGCTCTGAAGGCCAAAAGAAAACCTGGGTTCAGCTCAGACCTGTACCAGCTAGAACTGAACCTGGAAAAGTTTAAAGCAAATGTGTAACAAATTAACATTTTAATTCTCAAACTGTGCAAAAATGGTGTCCAATAATCTGTGACTCTCCAACCTTAATCCAGAAACCTGCTCTAGGATGCTGCAGCCCCTCCCTCACCACAATCTGCTGCAGTGCTCCGACCCCTCCCTGTTTTATGAGCTCCTCCAGTGTAATCTGTTTCACCTGTGTCTGCTCTTTACCTGCAGACTCCTCCCACCTGGTTCCTGCACGACGATCTTCATCTCAGCTTCAAATAAATCTTTTTTTTTTTTAACCTGTCCTCCCGCTCTGCCCCGGTGGGTGCAGCATGAGCCCCGACACGCCCGCCTTCCCATACATCACCGCCTGGCACAAATGCCGTTGCCACGGGCAACGAGAAATTAGAGAAGAGAGCGGCAACCTGCCAGCTGAATACCTGAAAGTGTGCAGCCTGAGGAGAGACGAAGGAGGCGGCGGGGGGGGATAAATGACACAGGAGAGGAGTTTACTGAAAGGAGTAAAGGAAGCAAAAGCTGGGCACATTGTCCGCTGCTCAGCTGGATTCTTTCATCAAATCGGGTTGGGAGGAACCACACTAGCTCAGCCTGAGGAAAGGCCTGCAGCCCTACGAGTAAACAAAACATCCACACACTGTCTGTGAAACTTTAGTGAGCAAGCCCCGCCCACATTACCTGCCATTTCTTCCCTTCAGAGATTTTGCTTCTTACCACACATTTTTTCTAATCATGGAGAACAGAACAAGAATGATCTGCAGCTGATGAGATCTTCATACATAATTAAGCAGCAGAAGTATTACAGGAGCATTCTGGGACATCCAGATCTGCTGTTTCCTTTCAGATTTTTAATCAATTTTATCTACAAATTGATTAATTGAACATTTTTCTTTCAATATCCTCATATTTTTAACATTTTTCTAATTCAAGTTACTTTCTTATGCTGAATATGTTAAATTATGTTATGTCAAAGTTTCTTGGCTATTTGATTGTTTTACTGCGTTTTTTGACGATAAATATGAAATAAAATATCAAACTGGACAATTTTTAAAGCCCAGGTATCGAAATTCAAGACATTTTAAATTCTTTTTGAGGCATTACTTTAATTACCTTCCTATTATGTGTAACAAAGAGATGCACACGTAACATATTTACTTCATTGTCTGGCGATAAGAAACGTATCGCAATACCCTGCTCGAGATACGATATGTTTCGCGATATATCACCAGACCGTATTACAGTACAATTTGTCACTATTTTCTTTAAAGAGTATGAGAAAAAAAATCTACCCTAATAATAATTAATTGAAATAAAATGGTAAAATGCCTTTTATGTAATGAAGTTATAACATGGTGTAATAAATAATTAAAAATTGCCATGTCAGGAT
>NC_050529.1:19775729-19778504 GCF_002922805.2 Oryzias melastigma | reverse complement strand
CTGCATTTTTTGACGATAAATATGAAATAAAATATCAAACTGGACAATTTTTAAAGCCCAGGTATCGAAATTCAAGACATTTTAAATTATTTTTGAGGCATTACTTTAATTACCTTCCTATTATGTGTAACAAAGAGATGCACACGTAACATATTTACTTCATAGTCTGGCGATAAGAAACGTATCGCAATACCCTGCTCGAGATACGATATTTATCGCGATATATCACTAGACCGTACCACAACAATTTGTCACTATTTTCTTTAAAAAGTATGAATTAGAAAAAAAACTCTACCCTAATAATAATTAATTGAAATAAAATGGTAAAATACATTTTATCTAATGAAGTTATATCATGGTGTAATAAATAATTAATAAAAATTGAAATGTCAGCATTTTATATCAATACAAGTATTGTGATATTGACAAATCAATATTTTTTCTACACCCCTAACATTTACACTAATTTATTTTATTATAAATAGAGAAAATCGTGATTTTTTTAAGCAATTATCTGCTGATAAGTTTGAGTCCATGTCCCTGTGTCCCAATGACAGGAGCCTCCCCTCCAGGCCTAATATTATCAATGAAAACTGTAGAGGACACGCTGCAGTGAAACCTCACAGACTTCAGTCAGACTCACGCTCGGTTCCTGAGACTGATGTCTGATAACTGCGATTGTTTTGACTGGGGGGGTGTTGTTCGGGAGAGACGAGGCATTTCATGAACCCGAGCAGAAGTGCAAACAAATTACTCCACATCAACCAGGAGCCGGAACTGGGGCTGTGGATCACTGCTTAGGTGGCGATCCGATTCTATTCACAAATCAAGCTCAACGATTCACCAATCGAACCACGATTCTTACTTTTTATTATAATGTTTATTGCTATGTGTGTGTCTATTTACTGGATGGATGAAAATTGAAATTATTTGTATTTAATCATCATTTATACCTTTATTTAGAAAAGGAGATCAGAACGAACAAAACTGATTAAAAAAACACAAAGATTCCGATAGAAATACATTTTGTTTGTCATTTTAAACTTTTTTTTTTAATCAATCTTCTGGTTCAGCAGTAACACAACATAAAAAGGATAAAAATCACTTTTGTTTGGATCACTTAACAGCAAAACCTGAAAATGTTCTACACAGTTTTTTATCCTCAAAGTTCTTCAATATTTTATGTTCAAAGCATCACATATTGGTGCAGAGCCTGTTTGAGAAAAGTTATGTTTTTTCACAGCAGAATCAGCTGATTCACGTTGATTACATCCACCTTTCAGCAGCGCGGAGGCTGTTTCTTCAGAATAAGATGGAGTTTTGCTAATTACGTCAAATGTTGAAAAGTTACCATAACCAAAAGAATGTAAACACTGGAGCTAAAGCTCCGATGTTAAAGCTAATTCATTTTTTCAGAAGTTATGTCTGTGAGCGGAACTTAAATTTCCGTTTTTGAACGTAAAAAAGCTCTCAGTAGTTTTACTTTGAAAACCGGAAGCATCACCGTTACGAAGATGTGTTTACTTCCGGTAGCAGTACTGCGGCTCTTTTGGCTTTCTTTTAGTTCGTAAGCTTAAAATCCAACATTAATCAGCATGTCAAAGCAAAGATACATCGTCCCAAGATGATATTTTGATCATATTTTATTACAATTTACTACATTTATAAAGATCGTGAATCAGCGATCTTGGACGTCGTGAATATTCGTGCTCAAATTTTCAGGAGCAAATCGCGAGTACCCGAGCACCCGGATACTCCTTACAGCCCTAGCCACAACCCAACAGAACCCAGGTCAGGGACTGAAAAAGTTAAGTTCATGCTGGAAACCAACACGGTTCAGGCCAGGCTAGGGCGCATTAGAATCCAGTTCAAGACAGGACCAGACAGAACCCAGTTCAGACCAGGAACCAAGCTCATTTAATTCAGACAGAGGACCCAACAAGGTTCAGTTCATGCTGGAAACAGTCAAAATCTTCTTCAGGTTTGAACCCAACAAAATAATGTTCATAGGAACCAACAGAATCAAGTTTAGGCCAGGAACCAACCCAATGAAGTACAGAATTCTGTTCATGCTGGAAACTGACTCCTACAGATGGATGATAAATGCTGACAGGTAGACATGCTTTACACACGCGCTACAGAGCCTGGATCTCACCGGTGCTTCTCCCGGATGAGCGCGTGCAGCTATTAAAAGTCCAACCCAGCGCTCCTATCTGCTCAATAGTTCCGGGGCGCGACTCGCACGCTCAGCGCAACAGCCTCTTCAAATGAAAATATAATATCGATACTTGGTGAGAACCCATTGAGAATCGATCGCAGGACTAAATATCGCGATATATCGCAATATCGATATTTTGGCACACCCCTACGATTCAGTTTAGACAAGGACCTGACAGAACACAGTTAAGACCAGAAACTGACAAAACCCAGTTCAGACTGCAACTCCACGTGATCGGACCAATACCATTCAGTTTAGACCAGTACCTGAGAGAACCCAGTTCAGGCTGCAACTCCATGTTATCCGACCCAATACCATTCGGTTTAGACCAGGACATCGCAGGACCCAATTAAAACTAGGACATGACAGAACCCAGTTAAGACCAGGACCTGACAGAACCCAATTTGGAATAGGACCTGACAGAACCCAGTTAAGACCAGGACCTGACAGAACCCAGTTCAGGCTGCAACACCCAAGTTATAGGACCCAATACCCATCAGTTTAGACCAGCACCTGACAGAACCCAATTAAGACCAGGACCTGACAGAACCCAATTT
>NC_050529.1:19765963-19775421 GCF_002922805.2 Oryzias melastigma | reverse complement strand
AGGACCTGACAGAACCCAGTTCAGGCGGCAACACCCAAGTTATAGGACCCAATACCCATCAGTTTAGACCAGCACCTGACAGAACCCACTCAAGACAAGGACCTGACAAAGCACCTTTCACAGGCTCTCTCTGGTGGGTGAGGGCCTGTGTGGACGTGGTTGTGGAAAGACAGTCGTCTCCAGAAAGGTGAGAGGGTTTGACAGGAGAAAGAGGCTCCTCCCCTTCTCGGTAAAGATGGCAGACATGTCTGCATCTGCTCCTGCCAGCTGATAACATGGAGATGATGCTGCAGACTTACAGCCGTGTCATCAGATTGAACACCCTCAGGTTTCTGTGATCAACAATCTGCAGAAGAGACGAGGGAACTGAAGATCTGAGTGTGAAGACAAGAACATCAGCTGGATCAGAGTCTACAATCAACCCAGCTGACGGTGTGTTTGGACTTCATAGCTGTGTAGCTCTGCAGTAAACCAGAACGTTTATTCAAATAATTGATTTCATCACCTATCATGCTTTCATCCATCTTTCCACCCAGCCATCCCTTAATCTATCCACCCACCATTTCATTCATGTCTGTCCATCTCTCCATCCATCCATCTATTGAATTAATCCATTCATCATTTCACCTATTCATCTACATATTTTATTTATGTATTCGATCTATCCGTCCATCCATTTAATCAATCCATCCATATAATTCACCCATTCATTTCATTTACCTATCCATCATGTTTTACCTCCATCTATCTATTCATCCATCCATTTTTATTTGATTTTGTTTTGCCATCCTTCAGTCTATCGTTCCGTCCATCCATTTTCTTAACCAGCTATATCCATTTCGGGGTGACGAGGCTGCCAGAGCCCAACATGGCTACTGGTTCTATCCACCATCATCCATGCATCCTTCGATCCATCCATCCATTCATCATTTCACCTATTTATCCATCTATCCATCCATCCATCCATCATCCATCCTTCCCCCCGTCCATCCATCTGCTCATCCATCCATTCAAATGTCCGTTCATTCACTTATCTATCTATCAATCCATTCTTCCATCCATCCGTCCGTCCATCCATCCATCCATTTATCCATCCGTCTGTCCATCTATCTATCCATCCATCCATCATTTCACCTATTTATTCCACCAACGATCTGTGTATTCATCCATCCATTTATCCATCCGTCTGTCTGTCCATCCATCCATCATTTCACCTATTTATCCATTTATCCATCCATCCATCCATCATTTCACCTATTTATCGATCCATCCTTCCACCTGTCCATCCATCCATCTGCTCATCCACCCACTTATTTATCATCCATCCATTCAAATGTCAATCCATCCATCCGTCCATCCACTTATCTATCTATCAATCCATTCTTCCATTCATCCCTCTGTCCAACCATCCATCCGTCTATCCATTCGTCTGTCCGTCCATCCATGCATCTATATGTCCATTCATCCGTCCATCCATCCATCCATCCATCCATCCATCCATCCATCCGTCCGTCCATTCATCCATCTGTCTATCCATCTAACAATCAATCCATTCATTCATCCATCCATTGATCCATCCGTCAATCTGTCCATCCATCCATTCATTCATTCATTCATTCATTCAGTCATTCATTCATCCATCCATCCATCCATCCATCTATCCATCCATCCATCATTTCACCTATTTATTCCACCAACGATCTGTGTATTCATCCATCCATTTATCCATCCGTCTGTCTGTCCATCCATCCATCATTTCACCTATTTATCCATTTATCCATCCATCCATCATCCATCCATCATTTCACCTATTTATCGATCCATCCTTCCACCTGTCCGTCCATCCATCCGTCTGTCCATCCATCCATCTGCTCATCCACCCACTTATTTATCATCCATCCATTCAAATGTCAATCCATCCATCCGTCCATCCACTTATCTATCTATCAATCCATTCTTCCATTCATCCCTCTGTCCAACCATCCATCCGTCTATCCATTCGTCTGTCCGTCCATCCATGCATCTATATGTCCATTCATCCGTCCATCCATCCATCCATCCATTTATCCATCCATCCATCTGTCTGTCCATCCATCTATCCATCCATCCATCATTTCACCTATTTATTCATCCATCCATCCATCCATCCATCCATCCATCTGTCCATACATCTATCACTTCACCTATTTATCTACCCATCCATCCATACTTTCATCCTTCCGTCATTTTATTGGTCGGCATGAGACCGTTTATCTGTTACTTTTATCGATCCATAAACACTGTCTATCATTTAATTAATCAATTTATTATCGATCCATTAAGGTCGCATAATGTGAGCAAAACTTGCGATGTCCAATATTAGTGATCAAAATTGCGATGACGATATGATTTGCAACACATGAAAAAAAGAAACACATGAAAAACAAAAAAACATCCCTGTCTTTTGTGATGCACAGAGTGATATCGTGATAACGATAAATTATTTTGCGGCCTGCCATCCATCATGTCATACATCCCCATATAGTTCGTCAATCCATTCAACCATCCATCTATCAGTTGATCTGTGTTGTCGTCCATCATTTGGTCAAAATGTTAATGACATACAATCTCATGGAATAAACAATGCCTGTCCACCTTAACAGTGTATTACGCAGTTGCATTTTTACAAACACTAGAACTAATCCAGACCTAACCGGGATCTTCTAATCAGGGGTAACAACACTGCATTTACACTCCTCCCCCATTGAATTCATCTATTTATTATTTCATCCACCAATATTCTCCATCCATCATTTATTTTGTCCATTTTTTTACATTCAACCACTAAACTGTCATCAGTCGTTTTATCACTTTTCCATCATTTCATTCACTGCCCATCCCACCAACGATCTATCTATCCATCAACCTACCCATCACGAAATATAGCAAACTATCACAATATTTCAACTCACCAACGATTCACGGTCCCCTCTTTGGCCCAATTGGTTTTTAAAATGCCATAGAAGTCCACCGGGGGGCGCTTTTCACGAGTATGACAGTGAAGTGTAGGGATGTTTGTCACCATTGCCACATCATAAACCCTTACCGGACCGATAAGTTGTTAGCCTTAACTGTCTGGTTAATGGTACTGGCGTACCGTGAGAACAGGCTGTCCACTAAAACTGTCCGCTGGTTTTCTTGGTTTTATTTTACTGTTGCAAAGGACATTAAAGAGTAACCAAACACTAAATCAACTTTTTTTGGCTGTTGACCTCTTTAATTGGGACTTAAGTGCTTTTTCTTGGTCCTTGGCATTTTTTTTTACAATTTAAAATAAAGGTGTTTAATTCCTGAAATTATGGTTTAAAACAATTTCTATGCTGCCCCCCTACAGGTTGAAACGAGATATTACAGTTGAATTGTGATTGGTCGACTGGTGTAAGGCCCAGAAGTTTTACATCATCATGCTCTGAGCTTCAGTATAAAAGCCACGCCCATCTTTGAAGGCTCGACCAATCGAGAGCTCCCCGCAACGCAGAGAGCAGCGGAGCTTGATTGAATGGTAACCTTGGAAAGCTGGCTGACCGGCAGACAGAGAGCCGCTATGGGATGGAGAGGAATATATTGATTATTGTGATACTATCGGTATCGTGAATCATATCGTCAGTTACCTTGAGATTCCCAGCCCGACTACCCAACCATTTTCCATTATATCAATTAATATCACCCATCCATCATTTCAACCCTCCATTTCATCCATTCATCGATCCATATATCTGTCCATCCATCATATTATTTATCATGTTTCCACCCATTCCCACTGAGCCACTATTTGATTGGTTAATCATTTCACAGATCCAGATCACTTGTCCACCAGTCTATCATTTACTCCATCCATCATTCCTCCATGTGTTGCTTCTTTGTTTTTCTGCAGGTTTAGAGGCACATGGAGGTTATAAAAGGCCTCTTTGAGTGCACAGCTGGTTTGTGTTGTTGTGTCTTTGTGCACAAATGAAATCAGACTTCACATAAAACTTTTTAAACTATAGCAAACGTTTCCTTGAAGTCGTTTTCTTGGACAGACGAGGAGAAAATCTCAGACTTCCTGTGACTGTAAAACGAGAGATCAATTTAAACCAAGAGTTATTGGTTCCATTTGTTGTTGTTTTGCCGCGCCGACCTCTGAGACGGCAAACGAATGACGTGTGCGAACAAACAAACAAAAACGAGACATAATGAGACGGGACGCACAGCCAACGGCCATAAACGGGTGATGAGTGAAAGAAATGTGACAGCAGACGCAATGAAAACTGGTGATGAGTTCATGTACCTGCGAGCAAAGCTGTAAAACTTTTCGTGGCATGGAGACATCTGACGATCTCAGACAGATTGAAATCAATCTTCCACACTCTTTTCAGGGGAAGAATGCAAAACATCAAAGTTACTGCGTTAGGAACAAATACGAGCTGCACTTCAGTTTTACAGTCCTTTTTATTTAGACTAATTCCTTCCTTTGGTTTATTGTTCTCCTAATGACTTAATCCAAGTTAATGGGTTCATTTTATCTCTGGAGTCTTTTTTTTTTTTTTTTTTAATAAAACTGCTTCACTTTAACTGAGCAAAGCTTTATGGCTCTGTAGGTTCCTTCTTCATGTAGAAACAGAAAGTGATGTCGCTTTGTCCAAGAAAAAAGTCAGAGTGGAGGAAGAAAACAGCAAGTAATGACTGCTGTGTGGAGGTTTCCCTCTGGATAACAGATCCACAAGGTGTTTCAAACCACAAACATTTAAAACTTCAAATCGCAATATTTAAAAAGGTCACAACTCAAAGTTCTGACAAATCTGCACAAACAGCCTCCCAAGTCCATATTTAAACCCACATGTGTGTGAAACAACTCTTGTAAATTTAAGGAGAAATGAAAAAAAAAGAGCTTCGTTCATTCAATTACAGATAACAAAGACATAAAACTGCAGACATCCGCTTTCATGAGTCATCCTGAAGTGGAAAAGCCCAACAGGAAAATGTCTGGTGGTGATCGTGATGGTTGGAGTCATGGTGATGGAATTAAGTTGCATTTATTGTTCATAAAACATCTTTCTTGCAGCTGTGCCGACGGCAGACGAGGGTCTGCAACCTTCAACACTTAAAGAGTCGTTTGGGTCGATTTCTTACTGACCACAACCCAGTCGGAGCCACAAAGTCTGACTTCACCCTTTAGGAATAAAAGACACTGATTATATTTATGTGTTACTGTTACTATTATGATAAATACTCTTAATTTGGGCATGAATTAAACTTAAAGAGAAAATAGTCCTTTGTTTTGGAAATATGTCATACCCTCTGACAGAGGTTCACCTGACTTCCCTTCAAAATAAAAGACATCCAGAATGATATAGGATCCTCTCAATGCAGCAAATGTTGTAGTAGGTAATGTAATGTCATGAGTGAAAAAAAACACAATTAGTTTTATTGTTGTTGCTGCATCTCAGTCATACATTTGTAAATCAGAGCTTACTAAGTGAACCTTACTGTAATTTTTGCCTTAAAATCCTTGAATATTTCAATTCCAGGAAATGAAATTCCTATAATCTGGCACGCCTTATTAGAACTCTGTACTTACTAATCTCCATTTGAATTTCTCCGCTTCAAAATCTATCAAAAAGACTTTGGTAAACTATGCAGCTGCACCACTTGATACATTGGTGGAGCATTATGGTACATTCACATCAGTCTCTTCAAATCTGTTCAAGCAACCTCTTCCAATGAAAAGTCTATATGTGCGTTTCTCTTCTTTTCTTTTGTTTAAAGGTGCTAGTAGGGATGGACCAATGTAATTTTTTTTCTGGCTAATATAGATAACTAGTATTTTCCCTGCAACTGTGACCGATAGCCGATTCTTGCCGATACCGATATCTAAGTATCTAGAATAACACTAAGTTTAAAGATTTCCTTATTTTTCTTTTTTAGAAATGTAACAACGTTCACATTCCCCTCCATTCAGTACAAACGTGCATCCAAAAAGGAAACTATCAAAATATAAGTATAAAATTCAATCATTAAAATTCATGTTGGCCACACTTGATACATGCAGCCAAGATGTAAATTGCTTGTAAGTTGCTGCATTGCTCGTCCGTATTTTAAGGCTGTTGGCAAGACACACTTAAAGTTAAACTTAAAGTCCCATTAGATGTCACGCACATCTAATGGGACTTTAACTTTAGCAAGAACAGCTAGGTACATGGAAACAACTTTCTCCATAAATTCCTATTTTGACGAAGACTCATAGTTTTGTCTATAAACAGCAGCTTTATGTTATGTTATCTCTGATGTTGAAGGTTCTTCTTCAGGTTCTTCAGTGGACCGCCAGCTATGTTATCTAGATATGTTAAAAACATAGCTAGTGAACCTCTAGTTATGTTAGCTAGGTATGTAAAAATATAGCTAGTGGACCGCTAGCTATGCTAGGTTGATATATTAAAAACATAGCTAGTGGACCCCTAGCTATGTAAGGTAGATATGTTTTGAACATAGCTACTGGACAACTAGCTATGTTAGCAAGATATCTTAAAAACATAGCTGGTGGACCGATAGCTATGTTAGCTACATATGTTACAAACAAAGCAGGAGGACCACTAGCTATGCTAGCAACGTTAGCTTATGTTAAAAACATAGCTAGTGGACCACTAGCTATGTTAGCAGGATATGTTAAAAACATAGCTAGTGAACCGCTAGCTATGTTAGCTAAATATGTCAAAAATAGAGCTAGCAGTCTGAGGTTTTAGCCCAATAGCTAACGAACCATAGCTAGAGGTCCGAGCAGCTGCTTTATGTCACACGACCCAAAGAGACAGGTGGATGTGGTCGAAAAACGACAAGTTGGGGTTAACCCTAAACGTAAAAATGTTACACGGAGGAGACTTAAACCCTATGTCCATATATGACGAGCTGGCAGTGAGAAAATGTGCTGCAACACTTGAACAGCCAAAGCGTACTTGGACCCCTCCTCCATGTGCGTCTTGCGTATGATGCAAGACTCACACGGAGAAGGGAGGAGGGAGCTATTCTCTTGCTGTAACCACCAGTTAAAGCGAAAGAGAAACATTGTTGGAATTTTTTTTAAATGGACCGATAATCTCAAATTATGCAAATATCTGCCAATACCGATACTGCCACTGATATATTGCTCATCCCTACTTATTAAGTGTATTTCTGGGTTCTACGTAAAAGAGTTGAAAGTTAAACTTGTGGTTTGCACCTGGACAGAATTATAAGATATCAAGTAAGTCTTTCATATTTGCACCATTTCACATTTTGCATCAAGCCTAATTTCAGCTGTAGGTGGCGGACATGCGCTAGTATGAGGTAGATCTTTAGTGCAGACTGTTCAGAATCTACAAACACATCCCACCAATCCACCTTAAATGAATCTTTTCATTCAATCATTCACCCTTCAATCTGACCATCTATCAAACTATAACCCTTCAGTCCCAGCATCCAGTCTTCCATTAACCCCTTCATCAATCATTTATCTTTCAACACATTCCATCCTGCAATTCATCAAACCATCTTTCAGGTCAACCATCCATTCATCCATCAAGCCATTCAACAATCAACAGAAATAGAGGAACAGATACACCGTGTGATCTTCATCTGTTAGAGGAGAGCATAAAACCCAATCAAGGCCACGAATGAAGACCTGAGTAGGAGGAACGACAGCTCAAAGATGGAGGCCGGGCTCACCTTCCATGTTACAAGTGTCACATGACCTTAACGCATCTCTAAACTGGTTTTAGTGTGCATGCATGTCAGTGATGCAGTTCAAAGTGTTCCTGTGTAAACTTTTGGTAACTTTACAGCAGGGGTCACCAAAGACATGTCCATGAGAATGAAGTTAGTTCTAAAAATAGCAACACTAGTACTCGAATTTTATTTTATTTTTTTCTGCTGCTGTTTTTATTATTTTTCTAATCAGTTGCATTTATATAGATTTGAAATTGAAAATGTCCTAAAACATAACATAAATAATAACTTGTTTAATTGTGAAGTTTAGGTGAACTCTGACCTCATTCAAAGGTCAATATTGTGTACAGGATAGTGAGGATAGTACATGAGGGCAGTTTTTTACCTCAAAAACAGCAGAAAACATAAAATAAAACATTATTTTGAATGTAAATGGAAGGAAGAGGTATTTTTATTACAGTAAAAGGAATCTGCGTGTTTCATTTGAGGGACGACTGCAACATAATGACACAACATGAAAGCTACTATGCTAACTAGTCAGAGAGACGTGCTCTACAGACAGAAAAGACCAGAGAATGTCTATGGAAGCACGTGTCACTCATAGTTCAAAATAAAAGACAATACTGGAAATGCTTTTTCATTTTCATTCTGTTCAAAAGATTATTTTTTCATTTTATTTAAGAGAGAAGTAATGCAGTTACATTGGGAAAATGAAAAAGCATTTCCAGTGTTGACTTTTATTTTGAATTATGAGTAATAAACGCTTCCATAAAAGACGGACTGACATCTGCAACGGTCATTTTTAAAACTGTAGCAAATCTGATCAGTTAAAAATGTCATACACTTTGATAAAAATGAAAAATTATTTCAATAGTCGACTAATCGACGATCTATATCGATTAAAGTTAAAGTCCCACTATTTGTCACGCACCTAAGTGTGTGAAATTTGTTCTCCGCATTTGACCCATCCCCTGGGGGAGCGGTGAGCTGCAGACACAGCCGCGCTCGGGAACCATTTGGTGGTTTAACCCCCCAGTCCAACTCCTTAATGCTGAGTGTCAAGCAGGGAGGCACTGGGTCCCATTTTTAAAGTCTTTGGTATGACTCGGCCGGGATTTGAACCCACGACCTTCCAATCTCGGGCGGACACTCTAACACAAGGCCACTGAGCATTAGTCGACTAATGCACTACAAAAGTGTATTTTGTGGTGCAGAGCACTCACCACTGTATTCACTACACTCCGACTATGTCATTCTAAACTCTACGATGCTCTTGCTCAAACCCAAGAGCATGTCTTCATGTCTTATAGAAAGACTTGATCTCTTTTGAGGGCAAATGTTCCCTTAAGATAAAAAATACGACTAATCGAATGTTAAATTAGTCACCAAATATTTTAATAGTCGTGACTAATCGACTAATCGTGGCACCCCTAATGTCCTAATGTTCATTTTCATGTTATGGAGAACACATATAAAGAAATTTAAGCTTAAAAGTGCATGAAAAAGAGTTTTCTTGTTGGTAGAAAATACAATGGGCAGGCCTCCAGCTCCAATATTGCTCGCCATTTTTGTTGCCCTGGTAATGTTACGTTGGGGTTGTGAGGGGCTGTAAGCTAGAGCGTAAACCAGGGATAATGGGAAGTGCGGACAGGCTTACTCTGTGCCAACGTTCGCAACGCAACTTTCTAATGAACCCCTGATCACTCTGCAGAAACTATGTCCTAGAAAACTACAGTTTA
>NC_050529.1:19754580-19765454 GCF_002922805.2 Oryzias melastigma | reverse complement strand
CTAATCGTGGCACCCCTAATGTCCTAGTGTTCATTTTCTGGTTATGGAGAACACATATAAAGAAATTTAAGCTTAAAAGTGCATAATCATGTCTTTATTGAAGACATGATGCATGAAAAAGAGTTTTCTTGTTGGTAGAAAATACAATGGGCAGGCCCCCAGCTCCAATATTGCTCGCCATTTTTGTTGCCCTGGTAATGTTAGGTTGGGGTTGTGAGGGGCTGTAAGCTAGAGCGTAAACCAGTGCAGTGCGGACAGGCTTACTCTGTGCCAACGTTCTCAACGCAACTTTCTAATGAACTCTTGCCACTCTGCAGAAACTATGTCCTAGAAAACTACAGCTTAAAAAATAATTGTCTAAAAAGGGTTTAAACGCTTTGAAAATCAATCAAAGATGATCAGAGTGGGACTTAAAATGTTTTTTATGAACAAGTGATCAATTGAACAATAGCTGAGATTAACATCAATAAAGTGTTGAATATTTAACTATGAACATTTGTAAAATGTGTAATTTTGGAGGAGTGTGAGCCTTAACACGACTATCAAAAGGGTTGGTGACCCCCGCCTTCACCTCAATCAGTTTATCAATCCAGTAGGGGTGTGGGGACAGGAATAGAATCCAAAAGAAAAAAGATGTGACAACAACTGAAATGTCGTAAAGTCATCACCTGAAAGTGGTGGGGGCGGAGTCCTCTGATGTTTGAGGATGTGACAGAACACCCGACACCTTCTAGATCCTGGAGAAGGAAAACCAAACCTCCACCTCTGCAGTTACCGTGGGAACCGTAAGGGCACCAAGTTCAGCTTTAATCAGACACATTCGACAGCAGCTCCGTCCTCGTCTCCTCCACTGTTGACTAAACTTCTGTCGCGGCTATCTTCAGTCTGGATCTCAGCCGTATTGTTCCTGCTCCACTGCCTCCTTAATCTCCGCTTCAGACCACGGCAGATAAAAAAGGAATTTCTATTTAGGATCCCAACGTCACAGAAAGACAAAGATCCATGAAAGACCCCAGCTTTAACGCCCCCCTCAAGACTGCTACCCCACCCTGGTCAAAAGGAAAGGTGAAGAACGAGCTTGAAATAGGAGACATCATCTTCATCATAGCTGTGTGACGTGAACACGTGTGCATGCACACGCCTGCGTCGACGTTTTTAAAAGATTTATCAAACATTCAGAACAAACGGCCATGTCAGTCCTTATGATGAAAGGAGAACCTGTCAGACCTCCAGTCCTCCACCAGGGGGGGGCCCAGAAAGGCTGCAGATGAGGAACATCATCACATCTTTATCATCTCTTTGTTTTTGAGCAGAAAACCTCCACAAAAGAACCTGAGACGACTGCAGCAACCCGAGAAACAAACAAACAAGCTAACAAACAACATGAGAAAAAAAGACAAAGTGAAACAAGAAATGAAAAAAAAATTAGGTTAAGAAATAAGAAATCTGGGGGGGGAATGAACAAAAAAATCCAAGAAATAACCAACAAAAAAAATAGAGTTGAAACGAAAAAAAAAAAAAAAATGAATCCAAGAAACAAAAAATCTGGGAAACAATAAAAAATTAATCTATCAGCTCAAGACAAAAAATGAATAAAAAGCTAAAAAACAAAAAAATTAATCAAAGATACAAATAATATGGAGAATGAACAAGAAAACCTAAGAAATTAGCAACTTGAGACAAAAGGTAGAATAAATGAATGAAAGAAGCAAAAAAACTTAGAAACAATAAAGAAAAAGACTTAAGGAAATTATCATCTTGAGACAAAAAAACTGAGTACAATTTTTTTTACAAAACATATCTATATATATATATATATATATATATATATTCTAAAAACAATTAATCTGAGAAACACAGAACAAATCACCTATAAATTATTAACATGAGGAAAAAAAACATAAAAAACGACCTGACCAAAAAAATAGAAAAGAAAATCTAGGAAAAATTGACAAACGACTAACATTCTGATATGCAAATAATCTGGGGAAAAAAATGAGAATAACCCTAAAACACAAAAAAGTGAGAAAACAAACTAAGAAACAAATATTCTGGTAAATAATAAAAAATGAACCCAGGAAATTATCAGCTTGAGAAAAAAAAACAGAAAAAAACAACCTAAGACCAAAAAGGTAAGGAAAAAAATGCAAAAAAAATGACTCAATTAATGTGGGAAATTTTGACAATCAATCTCACCAATCTGGGATGCAAATAATCTGAAAAAAGCAACCCGTAAAGACAAGCCAAAGAGTCAAAAAACTGGGAAAAATTCTAAGAAACAAATATTCTGGGAAACAAATGATCAGTTTGAGAAAATAAACGAGTAAAAAAAGCAAAACAAACCAAAAAAGAATCTGAGAAACACTGAACAAAAACATAAGAAATAATCAACCTGAGGGGAAAAAAACACACACAAATCTAATAAAAAAAATAAATAATAATCTGGTTAAAATTTGACAGGCAATCTAACCAATCTGACATGCAAATAATCTGGAAAAAGTAACCAGAGAAGACCAGCAAAAGGGAGGAAAAAATGAACAAATATTGTGGGAAATAATAAACAAATAATATGAAAATCAAACAATTAATCTCCAACTTTAGCATTTCTGATTTTTAATCACATCTTCTCCAAACAACTTTACACTCTGACATCTCCTGTTGGATACAAGGAAGTTTGGATGTGGGCGGGGCCAGCCTCCAAGCCCCTCCCACTGATCAATAAAACATGAGCTGCTGGAATATTAAATGAGATCTTATGGGAGACACGGACCTGCTGCTTCACCTGTAGAAGATGAGCTAAAGCGTGAGAAAGCTCACCTGTGGAGCTCGCGCACCTGTACACAACACAAGCCCGTGTTCTAACATCCGCGCGCGCGCCTATGATGAAGGCACGCGGCGGTGCTGTCGCTCAGTGAAGCGCTTTAAGAGTCCCACTCATGACTCACCGCTCCTTTAAAAACTTCTCTTGTTATTATCCTCAACTTCAAAAACGCACGCGCGCATGAGCGCGAGCTCCACATCCCGGCCTCTCTATTTATAAAGTGTCCGGGGGCCGCGGGGGGCCTCCGGGTCTGCTGTCCGGCTCGGCTCGGCGCTTACCTTGGAGTCGGTTCCAACAGCGCACAGCGCGAGGCAGAGCAGCGCCGCGCGGAGCCGCCGCGAGTCCGCGCTCATCTTTGTGGTAGAAGCTCCGTTTCACTGGCACGCGCTGCTGTCCTGCATGCCCTGCCTCCTCCCTCCCACCTGCCTCCAGCCGTGCTCGGAAAGCGGGAGCGAATGGTCACTGCGCTCGCGGACGCTCTGACTCTGGCTGTGGCTCGCGCGCCTCTGCTCCAGCACCAGACTCTTTCCCCGACCAACCTGCCCGGAGCCGGAACTAGATTCTGCGCGCAGTGATACAGTGCGCAGGCTGCAGCTCAGGGAGAGAAAAAAAATGGGTTGTGAGCCCCCCCCGGGCATGAAAACACAAACCAGGTCGGGTCCAGCCTCCTCTGACACCCCAGTTTATACTCTACTTTTTAAAAAATGTATTATTTTTTTCTTTTAAACGGGGGTGTCGGCGGAAGGATCTGACAGCCCATCCAATCCCGGGCTGTCCCAGAGGTGCGAGGGGGGGGCTATAAAGCTCTGACATTAAAACAGTTTCTGTGAGGGTTTCCTTCGCCCGGGCACGTCGCATTCCTTTGGGATCAACAGGGGGTCACATTCGTGGCACCAAGGCCAGGTGAACATTCAGGTGGTTCCACCTGAGCAGGTCTGTTCTTCCTACAAGCAGTCATAAAGTTCCAGTGAAGGTCAACTGCTGACATTCCTCATTAACGGAGTAATATTTATGTCCCGGGGGGCGCGAGGAAAATAAATCATGATCCACAAAAAAAGAAAAAAGTCCCGCAGGATCATATTTTCTAATGTGAAAGGTCATAAAGCCTTTATCTAAACTCGTTTTATTCATATGTGGCGCACATGGATGTTAACTCTATGTTGAAGTTCATGATAGAAAACTGTTCAAAGATCTGTCAGAGTGTACAAACTGGTGCACGTGGAAAGTTCTGTGCGTCTGGAATGACTCGTGTTGTTGTTTGGATTGTTTGTTTGTTTTCGCGCATCCAGACAGATGATCCTGAAGAAGTGCGGACTGAAATAGAAAGCAGAGCTGAAACTGGAGCTCGGAGCGCACCGCGCGCGCGCTGACCCGGATCGGGCCCAAAGCGGGTTCGATCCCAGCGACAAAGCTGATGAAACGTCTGCGTGGATTTGATTCGGACTTTTCCGAGTTCTCCAGTTTCCTCTGATGAGGTTCAAACCTGCAGCGCTGCACGCACACGCCCCGCCCCCGTGCGCTCTGCAGAGTTGAAGCTTGGCGCTGATGAGAGCGCAGCAGCGAGCGCGCGGCAGCGGCTTCGGCGAGTCACACAGCGTCTTTACTTTTGTGTGCGCGCGCGAGGAGAAAGGACTGACTGCGTCTCCTCTCACACGCGTGGAAGCCGTCTATGCGTGGACGTGGGGGTCCGGACGGAAGACGGTGTCGGAACCGCCGTGGATGAGCGCGTCCGAGCCGCTGCTGAAGAGAGGATCCGGAGGACATGAGGCTCCTGTAAGAAGCTCTCCTTCAGACCACCTGCGCAGGGGTTGCTCAGACTCACTAACACCACGTCCGACTCTTTCAGGCCGTGCGTGATCACCGCCGTGCTGCTGCAGCTTGGACCCGCGCGCGCAGTAAGTCCCCTTTTGTTTTATTCACCCCCACACAGGTGGGATGTCAGTGATCGCGGGGTTTGAGTCATGTTATGCTTTCAGGTGAACTTTGAGACAAACGTTTGACTTGGTGGATGCACGTGTCACACGCACGCGCACTCCTCATGTCATCACTATGGCACTAAAGTCTTTCAAATCAGCTCTGCGTTGCAACAATGCAAACCCCGCCCCCTAATAATGAATATTTAAAGTTGGGGATTCATTAAGACACTTTGAGGCCACGCCTCCTTACGGCTGAGTTGATTTACATATTCAAATAAATCAGATTTGCTGATGATCCTGCACTTTTTCTCTACTTTTCCCACCAACGAGTGTTTGTAATTCTCGTAAATACCTCAGTTTAAAAGCAGGTTACATCCATGTTGACAACCAAAGTGTTGCTCAGGGGCCACCTGAGCTGTTGCATTTTGGGAAAGTCACAGCTGTGTTAGAAAAAGTGACGCTTTGTTCCTGAAAACATCCCAGCACCTGTTCCAAACCGCTGGGAGTGATGGGAACGCAGCAGAGTTTGGTCAAAACAAACTTCATATCAGTGAGTTTCTCATGTGAGTCCTATGGGAGTCTGATTCTCAGGATCAGCAGATTCAGTCAGGGGAGGACATGACGGTGCAAATATATCCACCCGGATTTATTTATTCATTTATTTGGAAAGACATATTTTTGTCAGCTGCACTGGTCAGGAAACTCTCAGAACATCTTAGACAGGTTGGGACAGAATGATGTTCCATGAGAGGTGGGGCTGCAGCTGCTACATCTGAGGAACCTGAAGGACGCATTGACAGGAGTTTTCATTTGACTCATTAGATTGATTGAATTTTTTTTAATTCATTCGATCCTCTCAATTCAATTCGATTCAATTCAGTTTTGAGTTTTCACAATGAGACACATTTGTTTAGAAATATATTAATAATCTATATATGTTTTGAATACAGCTCACATATTGTAAAATGTATTAATAAAGTATGTATATATAATATATATATATATATATATATATATATATATATATATTGTATAGAAATAATGATGTTAATATCATACAGTGTTACATGGATTCTCAAATTGAAGCTCCAACAATTGCTCTGCCTCTCCTGGAGGGCGTTTCAGTTTGGCCACTAGGTGGCGATCACACTATAGCATTACACATTATTCCAGAAGAAGAAGAAAGTATGAACAAAAATGATGCTTAAGACTACTTTAAAAATATTTCCTTAAAATAGTTTGGTAATTCATGCCTGTGAGTTTATAAAGATGTTTATCGAGTCAGCAATGTATGTTCAGGTCAACTGAGCGTTAGCATTAGCCACCCTATGGAAAATTCCATTATACGTTAGCATCAAGCTAGCAGACTGTAGCATTAAGCGTTAGATCGATCTCTACTTTTATGGATCAATAATTGATCTATTAAGCTTAGATTGATCTCTATTCTTATTGATTAGTTATTGGTCTATTAAGCTTAGATCCACCTCTACTTTTATGGATAGATTATTGATCGTTTAGACTTAGATCGATACAGATCGATTAATCGGTTTTATCAACCCAGCCCTGAAATTTTAACAACAGTTCAATTCATATCATAATTTCTGGTCGACGATACGATTCATTGTTGATATCGGTTCATTTTGAACAATCCGATTCACTGACCTAAAATTGATCCAGGACACCTTTAACCAAAATTCCAACTCGTTAGCATTCCAACCAGATAAATACCTCGTACTGAACAGTGCAGGTGAAGTTTTCCAGATTCCTTCTAATTCTTGTTTTGTAATGGAATAGCTTGATTTGACAAATTGATCTGGTTGGATCGCAGGAATAAAAATCAGTGTATCAATTAAGTTTATTAATCGTTACATCTCTACATAGTAGAAATGCTGTAAGTATGAGGGTCATAACCTCTGCGGAAGCTGCAAATCTGCCTTTTCCATTTAGCAATCTGTCCTTTGTTTTACCTGAGTTGAAACCCTGTTCATATGCGTGATGTCACCGAGGCTGCAGCCACAGATTCCCCTGAACTCTGGGTAAGTTCCTGGTTTGAACCCTCAACCGCTGCATCCCTCCTCTCAGAAAGAGTTTAATGTCGATGTGTTCATCAAGGGACAAACTTTATGAGGTCATGCGGGTTCTCCTGGAGGCTGTGCACGTGTCTGCTCCACTTTGGTTTGAAAGAAAAAAGACAATAAAACTAAACGTTTTCCAGACTGAGGCTCGAACACTCATAGAATTCCGAAGCATAGAGCGCCGAGGATTTGTGGGATTTCTCAGCTGATTTCCAGAGGGTCTGGAAAAGGTTTAATCGGCTTTTTGAGTTTGAGCAGATAAAACTGAAAGCAGCTTGTTAACGGAGAGATATGGTGCTGTAAAGAAAGGTCATGCTTTTCAGATTAACCGAGTCGCTCACTGTGTGAGAGCTGAGAGTGTGTGTGCAGAGAAACGGAGTGTACAGGAGTGTGACAGGGTTTATGTCACTAGTGATATTCTTTTCAGAAGCACTTCACCTTGACCTGCTTTGGGCGATGTTCCTGTCCTTTGCATGCAGGGTTGTTGCAACAACCATGTTCTTCCATATTTGTCTTCTGCTGCCTCTATAGCAGGAACCACGAATCCTGAAGTTAGTTTGGAATTAGAAAGTCGTCTGGGTCATTGCACGCACAGGTTCTTGTCGTGCGAGCGTGTTTCCACAGCAACAGCAGTCCCGCCGCAGGAAATTATTACAAAACAAAGATTATTTCGCTCAAACGTTTGTGGTGCAAATCTCACACAAACTGATTGACGTTTCAGATTTTATGACATCTTCTTAAGAAATGTGAGAATTTAAACAAAACTGCAGACAAACTGTTCACTGGGGACTCAGAAAAGGGACTGATCCAGATTGTGTTCCTTCACTACTTAATGCTGTCACAAACAGGCAGACAGCTAAATCAGGGTCAGACGGGCAGAGGTCAATCACAAGCGTTAAGCATCAAAGAAGAGACTAGAGTTGTCAGAGTCCAGGCGAGGGTCAGGGCAGGCGGCAGGCAATCAGAGATAAAGTAGGATGGAGACAGTAGATCATAGAAACGCTCAGTAATGCAGGCAGGGAGGCACAAACAATACTTCGCACTGAGTGAGGCTCTGTGCTGTGCTTAAATATCATATGGGTGATTGTCGATGAGTGTATGCTGAGCGGGATTGAGCGCTGGGGCAGCTGGGAAATGTAGTATCTTAATACTCTGGAGATGGCTCCTGCCAGTGACCAGATGAGGGAGACAGAGCTCTGATTCCTGACAAATGCACTATATAGAGCGTTGACCATTTTGTCTGGGCTAAATCCGAATACTCTCCATATTTCCTAAAAACTGTGAAGTGCTGTACATTCGGATACCTACTTTTTAAATTTTCTTTTACTATCATCGAAATTCTGAAGGATAAACCTAAAAAAAATTTACATTTTAAGACTGTGTTCTGAAGATGAAAACTTGGATGGTTTATAAAAAAATAACTGAAAGTACATTTTTTCCATAGATATTGTTCAAATTCTATACATTGTCGTCTATATACATCAATCTAGTGAGCATCGATGCACACTGGTTTTTCACAGAGAAATTTCGTGGGCTCTTGATTTTGGAATTGTAGCTTTGGACAGCACTGCAAAAAGGCTAACATACTATATAGTGTATAAAGTAGTGCCTGAATCTTAAATTCCAAAATACAGAGTTCCAGAAATTATCCAGAACCAATACTCACTAGATTCATGAATATAGACAATTTTGGTTAAAAAAAAATTCCAGTTCTCCAAGTTTTCATCTTCAGATCACAATGGATTCGTAAATAGTCAAAGTAAAATGTTCGTATTTTACTTTGGGAAATCAGTGATGTCATGTTTACCATTAAAAAAAATAAAAGTAGTGAGTAGTAAAAGTTGGTTTTGGTTTAGTCTTTATAGTAGTTAGGGACTAGAAAGGGACTTTCGATTTTAAGTCAAGCTTGTATT
Source organism: Oryzias melastigma (assembly GCF_002922805.2). Taxonomy (NCBI): domain Eukaryota; kingdom Metazoa; phylum Chordata; class Actinopteri; order Beloniformes; family Adrianichthyidae; genus Oryzias; species Oryzias melastigma. The sequence goes on along the minus strand of NC_050529.1, from coordinate 19,756,729 downwards.
TGTCAAGTTTTGTTTGCGACATTAAGTGGAACTAGTTTATAGGATGACGTTTATATTTCAGTCTCCCCTGAAACATCTACAAGAGGAGCTTCAACAGGCTCTATTCTGAAAAAGACACCCCAAAGTCCTCGTTCTGCTCCCTCTGCCGACATAAATTCAGTGTTTCTATTCATGCTTCTGGGTATGATGCAGTTGTAAAAGTTAAAGTTCCATTTGTTGTAACGCATTTAGGTTTATGAAATGTGTATTTGACCCATCCCCTGGGGGAGGGGTGAGCTGCACACACAGCTGCGCTCAGGAATCTTTTGGGAGTTTAACCGCCCCAATCCAACTCCTTAATGCGAAGGCTCAATCAGGAAGTCCCACTTTTAGAGTTGACTTGACTGTGGAGTTGAACTGGCGACCTTTCAGACTCAAGGCGGACACTCTACCACAAGGCCACTGAGCTGATTTGTAAGCATTCATGAATATTTGATCACATTTTTAAATAGTTATAAACATTAACATTTGATAAAAATGTATAAATCATATTATTAAGCACTTATAGTGTTATAATAAGGGTTTATTAATACTTATTAAACATTTATTAACGTGTATAAACATTAATAGACAATAGATGACATTTATATTTAATATTAAACCATTATTTTCATTTATCAGCTTTTTAAGACTTTATATTTATAAATAACTCCTGTTTTTATTTTTTATTTTTCTTCCTCTGGAAAAGCATTTTCCGGATATTTACGAGCCTCACTTCCCACTCTGTGGGATCTCCCATGATCCTCGTTGAAGTGTGCGTTAAGACCGCAGCCTCGGCGCTCTTTGGAAAAGCTTCCTGTCTCCTGCAGCCACACCTGAGTCGTCTCTCTGTGTGGTTCTGCCTGTCCCCCACCCTCCCATTAAAACCTGCAGAGACGATGAAAGACGGGTTTTCACGGGGAAATACCCGGCCTGCGCGCACACACACGCCGTCCTCTGACAGGAGGATCAGGAACAACAAAGCTGGGCTGCAGCAGCTTCACGTGCACACTCATGCACGTGGTTTAAAGACTCTCCTCTATGTCCAGAGATAAACGTGGTGATGCTACAGCACCGTCTGACCTCAGGTAAGCTGGAGGTTACAGACTGAACTGAAGGAAGGAATCAAACCTGTGACTCCAGATCATTCAGAGCTGCTAAACCTTTGACCTCTGAGGCCAGAGGTCATCGGAGCATAGCGGGGAGGAAAGCTGCCGCCATATTTGCCTAAACTCTGGGTCTGTGGGGGCTTCTGAACTTCGGAAGAATTGCACTTTTGTTGGTGTTTGTTATGGATCCATGTTTGGTTCTACTTAGCTGCCCAATTATTTACATTGAGCAGGGGGCGGAGCTACAGAAAACTTTACACCCCACTTTTTGTGTCAACATTAGTCTCATTATCGACAAAGATTAAGAAATCATCAATAGAATCCCCTTTAAGAATTAAAATGTAAAAAAATAAATGAAATAAAAATAATAATGTTATAAATAAGTTTTTTTGATCTTTTCATTTGACTTTTCACTTTTGCCACCCTTCCAAAGTCTTCTACCCCCCTCCCGCCCCAAAATAAAATATTGTAGCTCCGCCCCTGACATTAAAGGAATGCGAACATATTAGGTGTGACAGATTACTTTATTTTTTTCCAAGTTAGGTGTTTTATTTTTTTCTGTGAAACTAAACAAATATCAAAAATAATACATAAACAAAAAACATTGAGTACATTAGAAATTTCCCAGAAGTCTTTGCAAAAAAGTAGCGTCCATCAATACTCACTTACATTAGCGAATATAGACCACAATGCATTGCGGTTGAACAATTTTTTTGCCAAAAAAATGTGTTTAAATTTAATTTTTTTAATAAACTATCCACTTTTTCATAATTAGAAGACAGTGGATTCACATATAGACATCGTAAAATGTTTGCACTGATTTGATCTTCACTTCGTGAAATTGGTGATTTCATGTCCAGCGTTTATAAAAACAAAAGAAAAGTAGTGAACTGAACTGCTTTTAAAATCCAGGGCACTATATAGTGTTTTAGTAATTCACTTGATCGTTATTTTCAAAATAAAAGAATATATAGCACTTCGTATTTGAAAATCAATTTTTGGGGGAGAAAATCTTCTCAATC
>NC_050529.1:19746770-19754570 GCF_002922805.2 Oryzias melastigma | reverse complement strand
AGGGGGGTGTGGGGGGGTGGGGGGGCTTCCTTCGTGTTTAGCTTCAGATCCATCCCGAAACTTTTTATGCGCCCCCCCCACGCGCACACCTTGTTTCCATGGCTACAGCCGTGATCCTGCGGAAGGCTCTGATTGGTGCCGCCCTGTAATAACACGCTTCCGCTCTGTTTCCATCCGACACCCCCGCCTCTCTGTCAGACAGGTAATCCCAGCAGGTAACCCCCTCATCATTTATCCCCTCCCCCCATTCCTGCTGCTTTGTTTTCTTTCTCTTAAACGCAGGTAAAGATATCCACCGCCCCCATACAGGTGTGAATCTTTGGGAAGCAGGATTCCTACAGCTCTATTATTTGTCTTGGAATCCCTCCCCAGGAAAAAATTCCATGTCAGTCAGGTAGAATTTACTGTGTTGGAGCTGTTGGGGGTGGGGGGGTGTTTCGGACTTTTCAATCTGTGATGATTCTGAAGATTCTTAATTTTATAATCCATGATTTGAGAAATTCAAGCGTAGAAAAGATAGTTGAAGCCCCCCACTACCCCTCATTAAGGGGCAAAGGGCCTCAGCATCCTCTGGCTCCTCTCCCCGCTGCCCCTTCTGACCCCCACTAATGAGGGGCTCTGCAGCCCCTCAGCGTGTGATGTCACCACGCCGCAGGCCGGTGATGATCTCATGAAAACACCTGCTGGAAGAATTCACACACACATGCACACATGTCTGGGAAACCTGGAACATCTTCTTAAATCCTGGTTTAGAGGGGCGGACTTAACCGAGGAAAGGTGCTTATCAAACCCCAAAGGTTTGATAAACCACCTGCTTTTACTTTGAAAATCCATTTTAGCACTAAAGATAGGGGAAGTAAAACGATTCAGAAGATGAAACGTTGAATAAACCTTTTTAATCATTTTTAAAAGTTGAAGAAAAATGATAATAAAGAGGAAAAAGTTAGAGAAAAGTGAAATAAAAAATACCTGTAAATGTGTCTGAGTGGGACATGAAAGTATTTTAAGGCAAAAAGATGAAAAAGTTCCTGAAAAATAACAAACATAGCTGAATTTGCTACAAGCACAAATTCATTTTTAGCACTTTGAGCTCCTTTTGTCAAAAAATTATCAACAAATAAAGTTAGATTTGATTTATTAGTTGTTCTCTACGGAAGCTGAGAATGACCGTAATTGCTTGTTTTTCTTTCTCGTAACTACAGAATCTACCATCTTGTTATCAATTTTCTTATAGTCTTTCCGGCATGCACCTCTCTTGAATCATTCTGTGACAATGCCGCTTCAGTTAGACCACAATTAAATCGATCAATTATCAGTTGATCTAAATCGATTCTTCTGGTTTTTGACCATTTATTTGATCAACTGCTAATTTATTTTCTTCAGATTATTTAATAATTTAAAAAAGTAAATACTTTATTATCTTGTGATAATGTTGTCTACTGTCTCGTTATCAGGCGAAAAAAACTTTTCTCGTGATAACGCGATAGTAGGATGTCGTAAAGTTAAATAAAAAGCAAGGTAGGCCTCCTTAATTCTTGGATCATTTTTTCTTAACATTTAAAGTATATTTAGTAGTTATAGAAAGACTTAAGCAGGTTAAAATGACAATAAGGGATTTAAAAAAAATCAATTCAATGTGATTCAACATTAATTACAAAAGGAGTGAATGATTAAAGACATTTTCTGTATCTATAGTTGTGTTTCCATTGACTACGAAATTGTGCAAACTGGATTTGTAATGATAAATTAGCCTAATGGAAACACAACAATTTTGAAAAAAACTCGCATTAATTGACAAAAAGTTTTCGCACTTGGAGGAGGCACTTTTTGAGGCATATCGAGATGGACATATTTCACAAAAACGGAAATTTAAACACTTTTCTTGAATCAAAAAACCGACATGACCGACAACCGGATAACACAAGACGTCACACACTATCACAGCTCATCAGAAGTGTCATGAGGACATCACTAACCACCATTTCCCAAAATTGCTTAATTTGTAGCCTTTTCAAACGTAGCTTGCCGTCCCATGGCCTGATTAAGATGCCAACGTCTCCTTTGATAGATTATGATGAATGTATCCGGTGTAAATCAAACTATTGTGTTGACATCCATCTTTTCAAATGACTTATTATTATTGTGTTAGTAAAATTATAATTTAATGGAAACAGTTTAATAGTGAAATTGTGGTTTTTTTTCTACATTTCTAGAATTTTCAATAAAGTTCTGTGCACGTGTGTGATGGGAACACTTTTTGAAGCTGAAAGTGAGGTTCTGAGCTCTAAAAAAGGTTGAAGTTTATGAAGGATTTTACCATTTATCACAATTGGGATAACAAAATAAGCATTATATATATATATATATATATATATACATATATATATATATATATACATATAAAAAGTGAGATTAACATTTTTCAGACCAGACCAGACCTGACTGGAGCATCATGCTGATTGAAGCCCATCCAGGAAGTAAAACAGAGGAAATAATTTAAACAGAAATAAAAAGTATCAAATTCACAAATGTGCCACAAACACATATTCATATACACATACACAAATGCATTTAGTAATATAATACATCGTGAAACTTCACGAGTATCAAGAAATTATTGGACATTTTAACAGTAGTTTTTTGTCTTTACAGTATTAATATAAAGGGGGGGGGGGGTTACTGCAACCGATGTGTTTAAGGAATTTGGGGATTTTCAGCTCTGGGTCATGAATTTGCATGTCCCACTCTGAAAATCTAAAGGTCAAAGGGAGGGGGGAAAAAGGGGGTTGTTATATTTTGTGTAAACTTTCTTCACACCCCCTCAACCTTTCGTGTGTTTTGTTTGAGGCTGCAGCTTTCATATCATCAATCCATCATGTTCTGAGAGTAAACAGTGAATCAGCAGGTGCCCCCCCACTCTCAGCCCCCTGTCACAGCATTCCCTCCAGGAATGTTCATGCATTCTTGATCCTGCCGGATGACATTTGGGATGACAGCGCAGAGCAGGTCTGGGCCTAGGACTCATCATCCCCATGTGGGGGTTGGGGGGGTGATAGCTAATGAACCGTTGCCGGGGGTGACATGTGCATTCCATGTCATCACCATAGTTACCTCCACCCCTCCCTGCTTTGCTCCTCTTAACCCCAAAGTCCTTCAGAAACTGGACCAAAGAAGGAGGCGGTCCCATTAGAGCCCCGTCCCACATCAGATCTGACACAGAGGGGGGGTTGTGGCACTGACCACAGTGTGAGAACTTCTTTATCGTTTCTCTCTTTCTAAACTTGGAACAGTCATCTTGATGATATTTTGCTTTGATCTTCTGTCTCCATCGTGGCGTATTTGTTTGTTTGGTCTACTGACACGAATGTATTATCGGTGAAATTCCGATGACCTCAGCTCTTTGAGCCAGCGCTGGTTCAGTTTGAAATCTTTGGGGCTTCATCCACATCTGCTCTGGAGGAGTCAGACTTCAGAAAAGCTGTGAGAACAGAAATGCATCAACAGAAACGCCTCTGTACCTTTGGCAGATTGTTGTATCCTCTGAGTCTTTGTTTTGTGGCTTTTCCGTAGGCTACAATTGATGCCTACAGCTTATGCGCTGTGTCACAACTGCCCTCATGGGTGGATGTGTCTGCCGGGGAAAAAATCGATAAAACTATGTGGGAACCAGATGGTCCGCAGGAAATCTTTAGATCCTAGACTGTTCGAACACATAAGAGTATGTAAGTATGAAGTATGTGACCCGCAGGTGTGTTGTACTGTTCATTTTTTTATAACCCTCCTCATGCATCCCTTGTATTAGGAAATCATTATTGTTAGCTCCTGTTGTTTCACAGGACATGCAGAAGATATTGCTTACTAAATAGACATGAACAACCGTTCAATAAACTTGTTCAGTAGACATAGATAACGGACCAAAGACATAGATCGTAGGGTTGGGCACCGATTGGGTTATATGCGGTTCCGGTGCCAAAGCGGTTCTTTGGTTTCGGCTTTGGTTCCTAATCGGTGCCAATTTCAGTACTTCAGTAATAAAAAATAATACCTATATCTTCCAAAATTTATACATTTTTATTCCAAAGTCATGTTTTGATGCATCAAACATTGATGTTTGGGGGGTTGTTGCTTTTTGACGTACTGGCTGTTCTTACTGAATCAGAGCTCCAACACCTCTTTCTTCCCAAACCAAAATAATGATTCCTACTTGGAACCGAACTTCGGTGCCCAACCCTAATAGGTAGTGGACGCAAGATGTTTTTGGCACAACTGGAACCCCATACGGCCCAGCCTCAGCCAGACTCTGAATTCAGTGGCCCCAAGGTCAATTGACTTTGAGAACCCTAGACTAGAGTGTGGTATTGGGCATCGCACAGCAGCATCACCCCTATGTCAAAAGTGCGTATAACTGAGATTGTCCTTACAAATACTTCACGATACACCTACCACATGCTCAACAATGGAAAGTTTAATTTTCATGATGTCCCTTAAGGTGGCCGTATGAGCCTTAAGAGAATTGCAAGACACATCCAGACAACTCAAAAAAACTGCAGCATCCATACAAATCTACGCCCTGTACAGGTGCATGTGACAAAGACTTTACAACAACACACTCAGAAATACAAAATCACTCCCCAAAAGTCTTGTTTCCCTAAGCAACCCCAGATTAAGACCATAGTGGAACCCTATGAATTCCAACCTACAGCAACAAGTTGAAAGACAGATCCTAGGGTCAACAAACCTCTTTGGCTGTTGTGTTCACTAAGCTCCAGGAAATAGAACACTTAGTGCAGGAATGGATATCTCCAGGCCTCGAGGGCCTGGAGTTGCCCTGACTTAGCGGAACCCAACCCATCACAATTTACTTCAACATGAACAAATCTGGACCTTGATTAGGAAGAACGGCAGGTTGATGGTGTTGGTGCAAGAAGAAACCTCAAGGAGCAGAAATAAAATAGGATTTTCAATCTTCTTAATGCTTCTTTCCAGCTATGGACGGATGTTGTATTGAATATGTTCATGTGTTGTGGTACTCGTCATGAATGGAACGAAAATAAGCAGAACAGAAGGAGAGACACAGGTGCAGCTTCACCTGCTTAGTCTCTCCACGGTGAGTGTCAAACGGACACTAAGCGTTCTTAAGCCTCCACTCAGGTGAAGTCAGAGATAAAGGTAAAACATTTCTTTTAGGAAGGGGGTCGGATTCACAGGATTAACTGTTAATAAGAAGGAGTGCTTCTCTCATCTTCAGAGTCCACTTCAGATGTTGGGGGCGGGTCTTTACCGAGATCTGATGGTATCTGAACCATAAATGTGATCACGGTTTCTAACCATGTACCCAAAGCACTTTACAGTTACAGTCCCATTCATTCATACACAATCACACACTGATGCCTAATACTTGTGCCAACCTACAACCACCAGGAGTAATGTGAGGCGCTGTGTCTTGCCCAAAGACACTTTGACCCATAGACAGGCACCCTGGTAACCGAACCTGTGATCTTCCGATCAGAGGTCGACCTTTACACCACAGCCACCCTGTCTTATTCCGTCCGTCTGGGACGGGTGGCTTAACCCTCACTTATTCCGCATTATGTCAGGGTTTAATCCAGAATGACCTCCTCCTCCTCCCTACATCTGGTTCCAGGGTCTTGTTCTGTTGAGGGTGGGGGGCAGCTGGTGGCGTGTTCGGGCAGGACTCGTGCGATGTGGCGCACCCCTCCAGCTGTGTAAAGCTTGGCTAAGCCTCTGCAGGTCCTTCAATAAGAAAATGAAGCAGTTGTTCCAACAAAGCCCATCAGAGGTTCTCCTGGGTGGGGGGGACTTATTTGCTTTAATGCAAGTTTAAAGAAAAATATTTGAACTGAGCCTCAGGAAGAAAAAACACGAGAACAAGGTGTGTTCATATGTTCTTTCTAAAGATAACCCAGAGGGCGGGGGACCGGAGGACTTCTATAACTATTAACCCACTTTGACTTCACAACATGGCCCCTCCCCCATTTCTGCCCTGAAGCTTCATAGAGAAACAAGAGGGAAATAAAAGGACCTGAATCACCTTTTATTTTGAACAGAGACTGCAGATTGTTTTTGGTTTAGACTCTGGATTCTTACTTAAAAATCCTTAAGGACACAGTTCTGGAAAGGAGCAGGAAGCTCCCACCAACACGGATGCTAGTTAGCATGTTGGTACTAAGACGATCGTTATTATCTGGGTTCTTGTTTGTATAATTCACATTTATAACGATTTTAACTGTAAATTCGTTAAACAATAAAGTCACAAACAATATTATATTTCATTTGGCTAGGCCTTGTAGACCCAGGATTCTAGCTTACTGTTAGCTTCGGCTAACACGGATAAGTGTATAGAAACAGAGGAGAATCAAGTGAAAACCACTGACAGCTAAAATATTAATTCAATTGAAGTCCAAAGAATCCTAGTCATGCTTTTTTTCCCCCAAAAATTTACCCTTTTTATTTGCTTGCAGTAGTGCTTCTTTTGCTTGTAGTGTTTCTTTCATTTGCAACAACATTTTTTTTAGTTTGCAGCAGAGTTTCTTGTTATTTGTAGTCTTTCTTTGTATTTGCAGTTACTTTTTTATAGTTATGTCATGTAAACTTTACTGTGATCAAAAATTGGCTACATTAAGCAAAAAGTAATATGGATGAAGTTTATTTTATGAAGTATAAAACTGAGTAAAAGTAGGCTATAAGTATTGTACTACAGTGAAGACCATGTTCATGTAGTGTAGGGAGTATATTAACTAAGAACGTTTTAAGTTTACACTATATAGAATAATACAATATAATTCTATTAAAAGTAAACTACAAGTGTACTGTCTCACTTTTAGCATTGATTAAAGCTATATCTGAATTCCAACCTTATTCCTAACTACTAAAAAACTATATAGTGCAGGACTGTCTAGTGCCCTGGACTTTATGATAAATTTAGACACCATGCTCATTACTTTTCTGTTGTTTTTTTAAATGCCGGATATGACGTCACCGATTTCACAAAGGGAAAATCAATACAAATGTTTCCCGATTGTGACTCCACTGTGTTCTGATGATGAAAATTTGGATGGTTTATTGAAAAATTATATTTAAACATATTGTTTTCACAAAAATTGTTCGACCGCAATAAGTAGTTAATGTCTATTAGCTAGTGTGTTAGCATTGATGCATGCTAGTTCTTTGTAAAAAGAAAAAAAAACTGGGAAATTTCTATTGCACTTGATTTTAGAATAATTTTAGATTTTACACTTATAGATTCGGACAGCAGTACAAATTGGCGAACACACTATACTTATCAAAACAGACTAACCCTAAATAAACTTGAGCTACACCAAAATAAACTCCTTTTATTTATTGCTAATGGTTAGCTAAACGTTAGCTTAATGTTAGCCCACTGCTAAATCTGATTTAATATTAAAATATTGAGGAAAGGTAATGCTTTAAAAGTGTCTGTAGGCCTGCTTTGGAAGTTTTTATCTAAATTTGACAAATATTAAAGCAAAGGTAACATATATTTGCCTCCATTATAAATGCAGTTATTGAAAAAATCCTAAATGTCTGTTTTCTGTCTTTCAGAGCTTCTCATTTATATAAAAAGGTTACGTAATTAAAAACCCATCCTTTAGACCCCAACTACATTCATTCTTAAACATAGACATTTTTTTTTATTCTTTAGTATTAGTAGAATAAAAGAGAAGCCACCATTTATTTAGCTTTTTTGCATATACATTGCTTTAATATGCAAATGTGTCATCAGCACGATCCCAAATTTTATCAGAAGACTTCTTAAAT
>NC_050529.1:19744410-19745746 GCF_002922805.2 Oryzias melastigma | reverse complement strand
CATATCAAAACAGACTAACCCTAAATATACTTGAGCTACACCAAAATAAACTCCTTTTATTTATTGCTAAGAGTTAGCTAAACGTTAGCGTAATGTTAGCCCACTGCTAAATCTGCTTTAATATTGAAATATTGAGGAAAAGTAATGCTTTAAAAGTGTCTGTAGGTCTGCTTTGGAAGTTTTTATCTAAATTTGACAAATATTAAAGCAAAGGTAAATTATATTTGCCTCCATTATTAATGCAGTTATTGAAAAAATCCTAAATGTCTGTTTTCTGTCTTTCAGAGCTTCTCATTTATATAAAAAGGTTATGTAATTAAAAACCCATCCTTTAGACCCCAACTACATTCATTCTTAAACATAGACATTTTTTTTTATTCTTTAGTATTAGTAGAAAAAAAGAGAAGCCACCATTTATTGAGCTTTTTTGCATATACATTGCTTTAATATGCAAATGTGTCATCAGCACGATCCCAAATTTTATCAGAAGACTTCTTAAATATTGATGAAATAAAAAATAAAAACTTTTTTCAGTTATTTTTATATCTGGAGGATGTCATCGTCTGAGGAGAAAGACATGCACCAAATCAAAGCGAGACAAAAGCTCGCTCAAATGCACATGCACCATTTTTATGTTCAAGACTTTTAAAATTGCTCTAAAAATGTTACTAAAAAGTTTTTGAATTTTTATTGTTGCTTTTGAGCAGAAAACAATCACAGGCTGAGCGTGACGAGCGTTTTCTGGTTTTGGACTTTTTGCTCTCTATAAGTTGACCCCCCCCTCCCCAAAATGTTGAAAGTCTCCATATTTCCTGTTAAACTTCAGAAAAACGTATGTTTTAAATTCATTCTAACGTCACATAAACACTTAAAATGTACTCTGTGACCACAGACCTTCGTGTGTCTTTGTGTGTGCGGGGCCAGGGGTGAGGGGGTGGGCTGGAGGGTCCCATGTTTCTGTGACATCCTCTTGTGTTTAGTCTGTCTGTTTGATCACATGTAAGCTGTGAGCGTGCACGTGTTTATTATTCAGAGGTAACGCTGTGCACATGCAGCTCTGAGGAGATGACAGCTTTCTATTGGGGTGGGGGGGTGGTGGTGAGGGGGGTGCTGCATGTTCATGCAGCTCAGCTCTCATTTGCTTTACGATGGAGGAATGTGCCCCCCCCAACTCCCCCCCAACCTGAATACAATGAAGGGTTGCCTAATGAAAGCAAACTGTCAACCGTGAAACTGTTTCAATTGGCCAAAACTACATGTTGGGGTTTTTTAGAGGATTCTGTGGTTTGACGATTAGTGATTTTATCAGCTTTAAAAAAAATTTTTTTTGTGTTTT
>NC_050529.1:19739183-19744263 GCF_002922805.2 Oryzias melastigma | reverse complement strand
AGGATTCTGTGGTTTGACGATTTGTGATTTTATCAGCTTTTAAAAAATTTTTTTTTGTGTTTTTGTGTGTCTGTCTTCTCTGTGACTTCAGCGCACACATCATTTGTTCAAATAGCTGCAGGTTTATGTTTAATCTGACCCTCCATGCCCACACATGCATGCCTTATAGTCTGCAGACTGAGGAAATTGCACTGGTTAAAGGGTGATCCGCGGTTGATCATTTATGGTCAATATACTCTTCAGTGAACCCAAAATGAAAATCTAAAACCTGATCGCATGCAGTTGATGCAGGTGGAGTTTAGACTGATACCTGTGAGGCTTTCAGGGCCTGCAGGACTTTTGCAGCTTCAGCTGTGGTCTTGGATTCAAACCAGCATCTCTATTGGATTATTTGACCAGAAAAAGTTTGTTTTTGAATCTAACTTTATTGCTCTGTGGGGAGTTTAGTTTATTTCTTTCAAGCAAAACAACAATAGATAAATCAATATCATTACTGATGACAATTATCATCCATTCATTCTTTTTCTGTTAGGGGAATAAAGTCCTCATTTGACAGAAATTAAGAAAAAAATCAGAGAAAGGCAGAAGCTTTAAGGAGGACCTGGCTGCAGACTCAATATGGGCCCAAGATGGCGCCAGAGCGTCATTAGCCGGAAGTCCGCGAAGTACGAAGGAAGTTTACGCTCTTCCCCTAGAAAAACGCAGAAACTGGGTTACGGTTATGGTTATGGTTATGGTTGGGTTTATGGTTATGGTTACGGCTACGGCTACGGTTGGGGTTACAATAGGCTTTATGGTTGAGGTTAAGGTTATGGTTACAGTTTGGTTATGGTTGGGGTTAAGGTTATGGTTGACCAGATGACCCCGCCCTTACATCGATGTGTAATCCCTCCAATGACAAAGACGGATTTTATGTGGATTTTTTTTGTTGATTTTTTACAGGATTTTATGTCTACCACGCATTCCAGTGAAGATAAAAAAATCCTTGAAAAAAGAAGTTCAGCGGGCTGTCTTTTGGGGTCCAAATGACCCCACTTTTAATATAAATATTCCTAGGATATCACAAGGGTTACCAAATAAGTATGTTGCACATCTTTAGAAGCTCTTGACATTCATGATAATGACTTCTTGTTACTTTTGGTCCTTTTTGGAGGTGCAGGAACATTCTGGTTTAGAACTAGAACCCTAGTTCTCTTAAGGTGTATTCAGACTGGATACTACAGGTGTGTATTAGCAAGAGTCTGACGAAACGACAAGTATCGCGATTCATATGTCATGATAAGATACTTATCCTGATATATCCAAAGACAATACCAGACTGTATTTCACAGGTTTTTTTTTATCATTACTTAAGATTTATCTGAATATATGTACATTTTTCACAAAAGTACATCTTATTTAATGATCAGAACATTAAGCACTAAAACTGTATCTCAGAAATAAGTTGCTTTTACTCAATCGAATGTGTGGTGCTTTTCTTATGGTAGTTTCAGAAACATTTAAGTTGAAAACAAAAGTAAGACTGAACCACATGTTTGGTTTTAAATATTAATCAAATATCGCCTTGGCAGTGTTTTATACCAACACAAGGACTGATTTATTAGTATTGCAATATTTCACTGAATCGATATTTTCTTACACCTCTACTGGATTCATTTTGTTTGCTTAAAGTGAATCAGAGTTCTTTTCCCCTGATAATCTGGAGCAAAGTTTCAGTCTGAAAACACCCAAGAGGACCCTCATCCAGGATCAGCGTCGGACCCATCTTTTAAGGTGGTCTCGGTTGGTTCCCCCAGTCTGAATAGTCTCCATGCTCGGACCAAACTAGACAACTGGACCAAAACGTCCGCCGTAGCCGAGCAACCTTCAATGCTATCACCACTACTGCAGCATGTCTCCACCAAAAACGGAAAGTGTTGTAACTGATGTTGATGCAGACACTCGAAATTGGTCAACAAAATAAAATTGTTCCCTCTCTCATTGCTTTCCCCCGCCCTTGTAATTCTTGGCCAATTACTGAAGAGATTTTTAGTCACACGGTTTTGTTTACAAGCTTTGGTGAAATATCATGTAAACGGCTCTCTGAATAAAGACCAAACTCAAAGTTCAGGACTCGGTCCGGATCAACAGACTCAGTCTGGACGAACTCTTTCTGATCACTTGTTTGCATCAGTTTTGCTGATGTTGAAATTTAACAACTTATTAAATAAGATTAGTAGAATCCAAATCCGTCCCGATTGCTCAATACAACCGAACTATCTTAATAATAATCCATTGACTGACAAGCGGATGACACGGAAGACTTTAGTGTAATTCCTGAGCTGGAGACACGGTTTTCCCCAAATGTCTGATGGGTAAAGGTGTTGCAGTGATGGGGGTGCAGGAGCTTATTCATGGATGATAGTCAAAGAACCGGCTGGATTATCGGCTTTTGCTCTTCCTGTTTTTCCTCCATCGCGGGCCTTTTAGAAAGTAAGCTCATCTTTAATTAAAGGTTGCGTGACGAGTCTCTGTTCAGGATGACGCCTTCATCTGAGCGCGCTCAGAGCAGCTTCTCCTGTGTGCATGTGGTAGTCGTGGTAACTGGTAACAGTGGCCTGACGTGCACACACACCCGTGCACTGGTGCCCCCCCCACCAGGCCTAACAAGCTGCTGCCACATTGCTGTGGTCTTTCATGTGCGGCCTTCACACCCCCCAGCCAACTTCCACAGCACACAGCTGGGCGCGTGCACGAGAGCTTGCTCTGACGTGGACATCTGCACGTGCACTCTTCCATCACTGTGCGCATCGGGAAGTGTCTTACAGTTGTTTTCAGACAAAAAAAAAAAAATGAATGGAAGGTTCAAAGACGTTAAACGTGGATTCCCCCCTCAAAAAAGTTCTAAGTCGGGGGTACTAGTTTCCCCTATAAGCACAAACTTCCCAAAACATCCTACAGGTTTCCAGGAATTTTTCCAGAATACCAAGACTCAACATTGGTTTCTGTCAGACGTTAAGGTTGCTTGTGAGAGCGAGAACAAACAACGGCGGACCCTCGAACACGTGCTGCCGCTCTGTGGATTACAACCTTCTGGAACATCAAAGTGACTTCCTCTCTGCGGCTTTTATGGTTTTCCTGCCATCTTAATCACGTTTCCATCTCTGTCACGGTTAAATATTTAGTTCAGTACAAATAAACTTTGCGTTAAAAATAAAAATGCGCTTTTCGGTGCCTATTTCATCTTTAGCATAAGCAGAACAGGGATCTGGAAACAACAGGGAACATTGAGGAATGGAATACCAAGAAAAGCAAGGAACAACAGGGAATGACAGGGAACACTGAAAAAACAACTGGGAACGATAGGGAACATGAAGAACAGTAAACAATAAACAAATCTGAATTCTCCCCCTACCCCTACACTTAGCCCTTCAAACGGAGAGATATGGAAAAATAGTTGCTATGTCCGATTTCCTTCACTACTCACCATATAGTATGTTTGTCTTTTTCTAGTGCGACTTTACAATTCAAACATTAGCAAATGTAGACCACAATGCATTGCGGTTGAAAAAGTTTTTGTGAAAAAAAAGTATTAAAAATGTAATTCTTTTAATAAGCTATCCACATTTTCACTATATGAACACAGTTGATTCATAAACAGATGATAAACATTGTAAAATGTTGATTAGATTTTCACTTTGTGAAATCAGTGACGGCTTATTAAAAAGTAGTGAGCATGGTGTCCGAATGGCTTTTAAAATCCAGGGTACTAAATAGTCCTGCACTATGTAGTTTTGGGGGTGGGAATCCAGACATAGCCAGAGTCTTTGAATTACTACCACCACTCGATGATGTCATCAATGGTCGCCAGTCATCTACGTTAGCGCGTCGCTGCTAGCCCTTGGAAAACATAGAACAACATCAGTTTAATGACTTTAAAAACTCCTGCTAAAACAAAAATTCATTACTTGCATTTAAATGTGAACGTGTGTGCTTCAGAGTGCACCCACTTGTAGAAATGTGTTTGTGACGCATATATCCAGTCAAAAGTCTCCATGCCTTCCCCATAATAAAACACTTTCAGACACCACTACTGCTTCAAATACTGAATTTTTTATCCTGGCAACTGGTCCTCAATTTGCTTTAAAAAAACCAGACTTACTGTGTTGTAACTCAGTAACCCTAATAATTGCCCTCCATTAACATAACTTTGTTGTATGGTGAGTCATTGGAACCTAATGTTTGTCTCCTTCTTTGTACCATTTGTTATTGTGATTATCTGATGTAGTTAAAACAGGGTGGTAGGGATTGCGGGATGTTGCTTGTTATGTGTCATACATGTGTAAAAATATATATGTATATATATTTAAAAATCAATAAAGAACATCAGGGAATGTTGAAAACAAAGAGGAGAAAACAAAAGGGAACAATGCAGAACAACATGATGTTTTCTGGCTCAGATTTCTGTGCTGTATCCTTGAAGAACATAAGCAGATTTTAATGCAATGTTTCATCCCCAAAAAATCAAAAGCATTTGGACTTAATTAGATATTTACCTCTGATTTGTGGGCGGGACTGTTGGCCACACCCCTTCTTTCCTTTCCCATTTCCAAGAGCTCAATTGTTGTTTCACAGCTACAAACTTCTTGAAACAGCATCTGCTTCTGATTCACAACAAATCATTGTGAATTGAATTGAATCGAATCGAATTGAATTGAATCGAATCGAATCTAATCGAATCTATTTTCATTTTATCTATTACATTTATAATATCATCAAATCAAATCAAATTAGATCTAATCTAATATCATATAATCAAATCTAATTAAATTTCATCTAATCTAAACTAAATTAATCTAATCTAATATAATTTTATTCAATCTAATCTATTCTCATCTAATATATTATAATCAAATCAAATCAAATCAAATTGGATCTAATATAATCTAATCTAATATAATATAATATAATATCATATCATATAATCAAATCTAATCTAATCAAATTTTATCTAATCTATACTAAACTAATCTAATCTAATCAAATCAAATCCAAACTACTCTAATCTAATCTAATCTAATCTAATCCAAGCTACTCTAAA
>NC_050529.1:19734613-19737086 GCF_002922805.2 Oryzias melastigma | reverse complement strand
CTTTGAATGCAGCACAGACTGATGACTGATTCTGTGGGTTAAGAAAAAGATCTATTAAAAACTTCAAGAGTACATGAGTTCGGTCATGGCCTTTCATCACAACTGCTTGTATGAAAGACGACATGTATAAACATTTTAAGTGTTCTTTAGCTTCATGAATGTTTTTGTTACTTCAAAAAAGCAGATCCATGCCAGACCACGGTTCTGGGTCAGCTCCAGGACTATGCTCCACCTTTATGGAGCTAAATTGGAGCCAATATTACGCGATAAAACTCTGTTTTTTACACACGTCTTGGGACAACTTCAGACTACAATAGTACAGATAATACAGACATTTTCTGATTGAAATGATCACAGTTCTCAGAGTCAGTGAATGCACCGGGACTGAAGCCACCACCCCCATCGATTCTGATTGGTCCTTTATATTAGCCCCGCCCCAACTGGGGCCAGAAGTTTAAACATTTTCAGAAAAAGAAAAAAAAGTTTTAAGTGAAAAAAAGATTTCTATTAAAAAAAAGAGGTTTGAATTGGAAATTTTGAGTTTTGAAACCTAAAAAATTGGTCACTTGAAAACGGAAGCGGAGATCGTAACTTTCGCCAGATGCAAAATGATATTTTAAAACCTTTTCAGAACTATCAGCTTTTAAGCATTTGAATGAGAATAAACTGTAACTTTTTTTTTCTCTGTGAATCAGCTGATCAGAGTCACAAAATGCCATCAGTTTTTTTCTCTCTGACAGATAAAAAAACTTCAAAAGGGGTTGATAAAAGACAAAAAAAAGGTAGAAAGCTTAAAACAAAATTTTTGTTGCGGCCGGCTCTAGCAGGGGGAGGGACTTCAGGGTATTCATTTTTGGGCTCCATATTTTTTCCATTTAGCCAGATTCTCTTGAAAAAATTGAACATTTGAAGACGGAAAATAATCAAACTTATTTTGGAATAGCAAACAGTTTTGGACATTTTGCATTTTTTTGTCCAAACACCAATATTTTTTTCAATTTGTTTTATTTGGGTTTTAAATAATATTGGCCCTAGTTGGGCTCCATACACCTTTGTCTACAGCTTTACTGTTCAGTATTTGCTAAGTCATTATCTCTCAGTGGAGTTCCCACTGGTGGACAGAAGGCCGCAGTTACTCTATGTGTGTCAGACTATGAAGGTTGAGATTACTTTGATTTTACTGATGACAAACTTTGAATTTACGGTAAAAAAGGAAAATTCTGTGAGAGGGAAGATGAAATATTTTTTTTAGTGTACAAATATAACTAATATAAGAAAAAATCTATACCACTAGGAAAGGTAAGGGAAATGATATTTAGATATCTTGTCCAGATCCCCTGCCCACAACTCAGAGGTAAATTTCTAATGATTTCCTACCGTTCTGCAGAAACTATGCTCTTGAAAATGACAGTTTAAAAAATAATAATAATAATTATGGCTAAACATAAAAAAAACCCCGTAGGGAATTCTTTTAAAACAGATCAAAAGATGATCGGAGAGGGATTTTAGCTCTTTATTATTTAGATAAAACTGAAACCAAAAAACTAAGAAGTAAATTAGAGAAATCTTCCTGACTGGTTTTCAATGGAGCATTGGCAACTTCTCTTTTGTTTTCTGGAGGATTTCCACTACAGTGTTGGTGGTTTGTGCAGAATAGAAGCCACAGTCTGTTTCACACCACCATGAGGAACCCTGTGAGAAACACGGAGGAATCGACTCGCTGGTTTAAGGCTGAAAGTCTGGGTGTGAAACCGGTGAGGTCAAGCATTTGCACGAAAATTCCTCCTGCTCAGAAAACAAATCAGGGATTAGGTTCCTGTTTTTATGCCCTTAAAGAAAACATGTAGCAGCTCTTTGTGTGACAGTGAGAAGTTTTTGTCAGTCACCGTTCTGAAACGTGAGATAAGGATAGTTTCTAGCGCCTAAATGTTTCTCTCCTTTATGTTCCTCTTATCTGTCTAAGCAGAAGTTTGACTGTTCACCATCTTTGCTTAAAGCATCGATGCAGACAAAAGGGGAATTCTATTTTGCAGCTCCGCTTTATTGCTCCCCAACAGTTTCTGCAAACTCGAAAGCAAAAACCTGATTGGATGTTAATGAGCAGAGGAAGAAAAGGTGGACAGCGGGATTAAGGAAGCATCAGTGAAGAGGAAGTTACCTCTGACATCCAGCTTCACTTTCATCCTCTCATGTTATTACATGGATGTAGAAGGACAGTTGTGCATTGTAAGACTGAAGTCTGAGGAAAATCAGAGAAATTACATCAAGGTTTGATGATTTTATAGGACAGGAGTCTGCAACCTTTGATGCTAAAAGAACCACAAAGCCTGAATTTATTGTGTTTTGTGTGGATGGATGGATGGATGGATGGATGGATGGTGGATGGATGGATGGATGGATGGATGGATTAATGGATGATGGATGGATGGATGGATGATGGATGTATGGATGGATGATGGATGGATGGATGATG
>NC_050529.1:19732054-19734187 GCF_002922805.2 Oryzias melastigma | reverse complement strand
GGATGGTTGATGGGTGGATGGATGTATGATGGATGGATGATGGGTGGATGGATGGATGGATGGATGGATGGATGGATGATGGATGATAAATGGATGGATGGATAGATGGATAATGGATGGATGGCCCACTCCAATCATCTATCATCGATCTATTCTAAAAACCGTTCCAGTGGTGTTTTAATCAAAAACCTTGTCGTTTTCTAGGACATAGTTTCTGCAGAGCAGCAGAAGTTAATTTGAGTGTTTGCCTCTGAATTGTGGATCTATCCAGAGTAAGCCTCCCCACACTTCCCATTATCCCTTTGTCTCTACTGCTAGCTTACAACTCCTCACAACCCCAACCAAACATTACCGGTGTAACAAAAATGATGAGACATATTGGAGCTTTGCATTTGTTCAGTTTGGATCCAGATTCCAGCTCAGATGAGGAAAACATGGAAGTTCATGGATCTATTTGTCTGCAAGTGGATACATCAGTAGGGAGCTCGAGCTGATTGTAGCTACAGCCAACAATGTTTCTGTCTTTGATTTCTGACAATTTGAAGAAAGAAAAAGTCCAATTATAAGCTTAAATGTATTTATATATGTCCTCCAATATGAGCAAAATGCCATAAAAACATGTTACAAAGACAAGAAACCAGGATTAAAGCTGGATTTACAAACACCTCAGTAGTTCTTCGTGTTTTATTTTAAAGAGTTTAAAAGCGTAAAAGGAGGAAATGGTGAATGTGGGTGGATGAAACCATAAATCTGTCTCAGAAGACGTTTAATTTGAGATCAGCCCCTCTAAATGATGCTTCTTTATTTCTCTTCTGCATTCCTGCGCTCCATGAGCTCTGAATTTGTGGCCGAGATGTTCTCGTTCTTTTATAGAGTTTCGGAGTGAGGAGTCGTTGCTCTGAGATGTCTTTTGTTGGTGGCTCCAAAACAGCAGAAGTCTGAGAGTTAGCAACCTTTGTTTCCTTCAGAAGTTTTCCCTCAGCGGATTGATGAAGAGCGGATGGACCTTCTGTTTAGGAGATGATGGAATGGGTTCTGGTACCTTGAGCGATGTCTCATTTGAATTCAAGGGTATTAATCTCCAGCTTCCACAGTAGCTGTGAGCATTTGCTCCCACACAGGTCTGGAAGTGGGACCTTTGGGCCTCGTGGACTGAAAGATTTGCAGTCGTCGCAAATTTTTCGTACAACTCTGAGCCGCTGACCTTTGACCTGTGCAAGGGCGCGCTCGGTTAATCTTCTGACTGAAGTACTTTAGATTTATGAGGCCAGCCTCACAAAGCTCTTTAAAGGGAAACCAGATTAAAAGAAGGCAACAATTTAGAGACACCTGACACCGCCGAGTCAGAGGTACCCGGCTCAGAGAAGAAAGGGGGTCACCCAACTCCTTCACTCAGTCCGGATTCCACAATAGCCGCATTCACACGCGGAGTAATGCTGAAGTTTCCTGAAGAAAAGCTCCTCAAGGTTTGTTCGGAAATCAAGTTCTGGTCGAATTTTGTCTGAGGGGAAAGCAGATACTGTCAGGTTTCAAAAACATCCTGAAGATGCTTCTTCATCACATCTCCATCAGACGAGGCAAAACCACCACCCTGTGCGGTTCAGAGTTCAGACCAGAGTCAGGGATCCAAGTCTACAGACCCAGAATTTAAGACCTGAACCAGCTGAACCGTCATGTGCTGTTTTGACTGACTTCTCTCTGTTCTTCAGATGTTGAGAAGCATGAATCCGTGGTATCGTGAGAGGGATACTTGATCTAATCAGTCTTTAGCTTCATGCGGGTCAAACAAAAACCCCTGAAGACCCGGTCCCCAGCTCAAAACGGGCCTCCTAATTCTGTCACATGGAAGTCATCTTAGAGCTCAAAGGGGCCACCTCCACGCAGGAATGGGGGTCAGACACAGTAAGAAGCAGGTTTGAGTTTGTTGGTGCCAACATGCTGCTGTTTCTTCAGAGTTTGTGCGCCAAAGAAAGTATGGCAAGCCAAAGGGGTCAATATTTGCCAGGAAAAGCACCGTGAAAAGTGGCGCATTACAAATGAAAAACTGCGCTTTTTACACATGTTTTAAAAGTAGTGCATAAATTACACCCTCTTGTGTTGCCCCAAAACGGGCGTAAAAAAAAAAAAAAAAAA
>NC_050529.1:19700235-19731975 GCF_002922805.2 Oryzias melastigma | reverse complement strand
ACCTACGTAAAGAGGGCCCTAACAAATGGCGCATTAGCCATGAAAAATGCTACTTTTTACACATGTTTTAATAGTAGCACGTAAATTACGACGTTTTGTGTTGTCCCAAAATGGTAGTTTTATCGCATTAAAAGCACTTTTCTAGCGCGTTCACAAAAACGCATTAAAAATCTTGCTTTTTAAATCTGTTTTGGGACAGCACAAGATGGCGTAATTTACGTGCTGCTTTTATGTTGGGTATAAAAAGTAGCATTTCATCGGGTACAAACCGCGAATTGAAAGCACCGTTTTAGCGTGTTTAAAACCGAGCTTTGAAACCACACATTCAAAATTCTGTTTTTTTTTTTTTGCCCATTTAGGGATAGGACAAGATGGCACGTGTTTTACGTGTTGCTTTTAAAACTGCCGTAAAAAGTGGCATTTTATCGAGTACCAACTGCGCATTGAAAGCACCATTCTACCGCTTTCAAAACCATGCCTTCAAAACGCAGCTTTTTATGCACATTTTAGTTGGCGTAATTTATGTGCTACTTGTAAAACACGTATTAAAAGTGGAGTTTTTCATGGCCAATACTCCGTTTTTTCTTGCGATTATTGACCTCTTTGGTTTGCCGTAAGGAAGAGACGTGCACGTGTGATTCTATCTGAAGCAGAGCCCCTGCAGAGCGGGCTGTGTGGAGGAAGATGAGCAGTGCATTGTGACGCGATGCTTTTATCATGGCTCAGCACAGAATAGCATTACCATCCCAAAGGCTGCTGGGGCGGGAGCTGCGGTGACTCTCGCTGACCCCTGCTTCTAAGATTTGTTCCCGTTCAGAAACCATACCTGAGTGTGATGGAGAGCTGAACTTAAAGAAGCAAACCAGAAAAAGCAAAACCTAAAGATCAAAACTACAATAGAAAAAAACAAAAAACTAATCACATCTTTTAAAAATGAATAAGTCATAATCTTTAAAGACCCATTACAGTGAAACTTTAACATGTTGTATTTTTCTGATGATGGAGGATGTATATAAAACAAGATGATTGGAGTGGGACTTTAATGTGAGATACTTAGATTTCTGTTTATTGGTTCAGTTTTTCCATTTGCATAATTTACAAAAAACGTACAGAATACACAAACAACTAATAAAAAGAGAATAGGCAGAAGCGTTTGACGCTTATTAGACCCTTATCCTTCAATACTCTACAATTAAAAAACAATCTTTTACAAATAAATACAAGTACATCATTTATACTTATTAATTGTGTCCAACATTTTCTTTAACTGAAACTTTTTTTTTTATATTTAGCGTTTATAAAGAGTTTAGCAGAAAAACCAGACACTGCAAAAACACATTTAACCAGCTTAGTTTGAACCTACAGTTGCAGCTCTGGTTTGACTTAACCTCCATCAATATTCATGTCATGTCTTGAAGAGCTTCATCTGCATCCGATAGCACTAGTGTGATCCCTCGGGATACATGCAGACTGACCAATGTGACCCACAGAGTTGTGTTCCTAATCAAATATGATCTTTTTTCTCTAAAAAATAGAACCACATCATCTACAAAAAAGTTCACCTGAGATTTAGGGTATTTTGAGGGAAGTGCTTTCAAATGGAATCAGATCGGTCAAAATGAACCATAATCGACTATGAAACGTATAAGGCATCCATGAGGATTAGTGATGCTAGCTGTTTTCTTCTCGCTATTTTAATCCTCGTCTCCACTGATCAGTCCGGTACGGTACAGTAAGGAGTGGTACAGTACGGTCCAGTTAATCCTTAGTTTAGCCTCACTTCCGCTGAGCAGTTTGTTTTCACGGCGCATGCGTGGTGTAGACCGCTAGTGTGTCATTGTAGTGCGACAACTAGAAAAGCAACAACAATGGAAGTAATCCAGCAGCTCGTCATTTTCTTGCTTTACTTTTCGTACATCATGTATAACAGGAATTTAATGTTGTTTGAAAGAAGAGTCTGGGAAGGTAAGAAGAATACCACCGTAAAGAGGAAAACGGAAATGCTAGCTTGGCGCTACATTGGTGCTCTCTAATGTCATCATCACTTTCTGCCAATTAATGGACGACTACAGCTGGCTCTGCCTCAACTGTCCTGTTCTATTTTTTTCTATGGACCTACAGTGGATGGGGCCCTCAAGAAGAATGGGTCGGAACTAGGGTGCGGTATTGATTATAATTTCCAGAAACGATTCGATTCAGATTTTTTTCGATTCTTTTGATTCTTCAATTCAATTTTAGTTTACATATTTGTTTAAAAATACATTAATCTACTATATATTTGAATATATTTATATTAATCTGATCCAGTTCATATACTGTAAAATGTATTAGTAAAATAATGAGATTGTTAATATCATCCAGTGTTTCATGGATTCTCTAAAGGAGAAGTTCAAACAAAACTGTTCAGATCATTAATATTCTAAACATTGTTCTGCTTCTCCTGGAGGGCGTTTCAGTTTGGCCACTAGGTGGCGATCGTGCTGTAGTGTTACACCTTATTCCAGAAGAAGAAAATGTATGAGCAAAAATTGTGCTTTAGACCAAAAATGTTTACTTTAAAAAATATTTCCTTAAAAGACTTTGGAAAATTCATGTCTGTGAATTTATGAAGATGTTAATTTAGTCAGCAATGTTTATTTAGGTCGACTGACCCTTAGCATTAGCCGTCCTATGGGGAATCCCTTTAAACGTTAGCATCAAGCTAGCAGACTTTAGCTTTATGTGCTAAATTGATTTATATTTTTATGAACCGATTATTGATCTATTAAGCTTAAATCGATTCAAATCGATTAATCAATTTTATCAATCCAGCCCTAGTCAGAACAGTTTAATGGGTCCATTTAACAATGTACCGAACCGTTCAATACCAAACCGCTCAGTAGAAACGATTCTTAAATTGCTAGAAAACATTCCAGGCTGGTCCGAGCTCATTTTGGACAATAGGACCTCCAAACAATCAGCTGCTGGAACTGCAGGATGTTTCCAGACGATTTGATTCCCTTCTCACATCTTCTATTGAGCTAACAGGTTTCATAAGCTTGTTTCTGCTGTCAATCGTCCATGTTTGTGTCAACCTGATGCATTTGCTTCAGTCGACCGTGCCCCCCCCCTCACACACTCACACACCTGCATCCTGACATAGAAGGAGCTCATCACGCTCCCGTGGCTCTGAAAGTGTTTCTGTTTCGCTCGGAGGCTCGATAACTCCGACTTCACCTGCAGCTGGCCGCTGTGCAGGGAATGTGCACTCATTCCAACGCGTGCGTGCGACACTCCCTCGGTACACAACATTATCCGACTGCAGCGGGGCAGAAATGCAAACAGGAGTGGTGGTGGGGGGGTCTGCTTCTGGCATGTCCACAGAGATGGGGAACTGTTTGCTCCCATCATCTGTAGCTTTCATTCTCCCCCCTCCCTGCCTGATGGTCACAGATGATGATTTCCCAGAATGCTTCAGGATGTTCTAGTGTTAGATCTTTAGATGAAGACAAAGGGGAGCGGGCCGCTTGACCCCAGTGCTGACCTGAAGGAGAGGACGAAATAATGAAACTAGAAGGAGCTCGACGAAGACAGGAAATTTTAAAGATCAGGCAGCAGAATTCCTCCTTTGAAAGATGAAAACTACAAATCTCTGACAGGATATTCATTGCTTTGGTCCTGAAGTCCGTTCCTCTGGTTTCAGGCTTAAACAAACAGGGAGCGCACCTGCAGAGAAATGTCCAGGTGAGCATCCAGACACTATTGTGTTTTTGTCGGACTCTCCTTGGAGAGATGTGGCCAGACTCTGGCTCCTCCCACTGACGGTATTCTGTCATCGGTCTTATTACCACGACTGATTTTAAAGAAGAAGGAACCAGTCGGTCCAGAGATTTTGAGATTTCATTAGAGTGAAGAAAAACTTGGTGTAATCAACTCTCATCACGGCCCAACACTCTGAAGCATATCTCCCTGAAGTCAGGGTTAATTTTCCTTAAAGTCTGGGGTCCTTCATGAAAATACGTGGTGAAAGTTGTTGTGGTTCTTCTGAAAGTATGAGTTAAATCTCCTTAAAGTTTGAGATGGTTCTTCTAAAGGTTATTTCTACCAAAAGTTTAGATGGTTCTCCTGAAAGTTTGAAGTATTTCTCCTAAACGTTTGGGATGGTTCTTCAATAAGTCTTTGTTCTTTCTTCTTAGAGTTTGTCTTTCAAACTTCAAGTCTGCGACCTTTCTCCTTAAAGTTTGTACTAGTTCTTTTCTCTTAAAGTTTATCTAGTTTCTACTTAAGTTCTGCTTAAGTTTAAGATAGTTTTTCTTAAAGTTTGAGATAATTCTTCCTAAAATTTGAGAAATTTCTTGTCAAAGTATATCTCCTTCAGTTTGAGATGATTCCTCTAAAAGTTTTAGTTCTTAAAGTTTATGTTGTTTCTTCTTAAAGTTTGAAGGAATTCTCCAGAAAGTCTTTAGTTTCTCTCCTTAAAGTTTGAGATAGTTTTTCTTAAAGTTTAAGGTGATTCTCCTGGAAGTCTGAAGTATTTCTCCTTAAAGTTTGAGATAGTTCTTAAAGTTTGAGTAATTTCTCAGCAAAGTTTGAGGCAGTTCTTCTTAAAGTTTGAGGTGGTTCTTTCTTCTTAAAATTGATGTTGTTCTACTTAAGTTCTACAAGTCAATTATCATCAAACTTAGAGGTGATCTTTCTGAAAGTCAGTTTGAGGTAGTTCTTCTAAAAGTGTTAGTCCTTACAGTTCAAGTTGTACTTAAAGTCTGAGGTCTTTCTTGCTAAAGCTTTAGATGTTTGTGTTTTGACGTTGTCGCTGATAGATGTTCTCTCTGTTTTTCTGTTGTGAAGATCATTCTCATTGTGGAACACAATCAAGTTTTTGATTTTTTCAGTTTTCAGTGTTCATAGGAGATCACAAAAGTCACTCCTGTCAGACCGTATCTTAGGAATTCTTAGATGGTCCAATCCTGTGTCTTTGCAGGTAAAATGATCCTGATAACAGCCCCGCTCACTGTTCCTCTTAAATTCTCCAGATTCCTACTTTGGGAAACACTGAGCCCCAGCGTATGATTTCTCTCCGAACCATTAGGCCCAGCGACCCCCACACACCCCCCACCCGCTGCTGACAACACAGCTCTCCTGACCCCCTTGATCTGCTCCACTTTCACTCCTGCCTTTGCCCCTCTTCTCAGGGCCCTCCTCAGGTTCAGAGTCGGGGAGTCTGGGGGAGGATGAAACGAGGAGTTGCAGGCGTGCTCCGGCTTTGGTGGCGTCTGATCCGCTTTGACCAGGTTCTGTGTGGTCTTGTGCGTTAGAAACTGTCAAATCAGGATTAGATGTTCCTTAAGAGTGTCTCTAAGTTCAATGTGATTTATTAATCATCAATAAATCATTTTTTGTAATAAAATGTGGATGTTTATACATTTAAAGAGGGTTTTATTTTCACTATTTTTCTACAAGCGGCTGATGTTGCGGTGGTGACTTGGCCCCTCCCACAGACAGCCAGATTTCTGCAGCTGCCGGAAGAACAAAGAGAGGTTCAATTAGCTAAATTGGCTAAGTTTTGCACTTTTTTTGTCTTGAATTCTTTTTAAAACAAGACATTTTTGCTAAAACAAAACAATAAAGAAACAATAATTTATACTAACAATAAGGAAATGCAGAAACTGGCTTTGTTTCAGTGAAACTTTCTTTGAGCATGACGCCACTTCTTTGAAATTTACTAAAAGATACAAACTTGAGGTCTGGAGAAACCTCTTTAACTTTATTTTAGCAGCTAAACTTTGTAGATTTATGGGCGGGGGGTGCAGCAGATTCATCTGTTCTCCCTTTGACAGCCTCCAGTGATGGTGAACGAACGTGTTTGTCCTCAGTGAACCGAAATTCATCAGCTCTGGAAGCACACGGTAAATGACGATTATTGAGGGCGCGGGAAACCATGCAGAAATGAAATTTGTTTTTTCTGATGCTTATCAGTGAAAGTAGATATGAGTTGATACGGGCTGTCAGATGGAGCAGAAGTGTCAGATCTTCCAATAACAAAACCAAACAGGGTGACAGACAGTTTACAGGCTTCACCGCGATGATCCTGACGGCTCGTGATCAGGACGCTGCGTTCACACCGCCCTCGGCAATGTGCGGTTAAGCAACCACTTCCGATGGAAAGTCTATTTCGGGTTCAGCGCCCACATAGCTACGCAAACTTCTATGACTGTTCTCGGGGTCTACCTATAAAACATGCTGCCATGGAGCACGCTCTAAAAGTGGAACCAGATCAAAGTTTGACCAACCAGGGACTCGGATTTAATAAAGTGAAGACTTTAATTCACGGAACTTCCAAGTGTTTATGCCGGCAATGACACCAAGTTATTAGAATAGAGCTACGAAAGAAAAAGCCTGGAGCAAGATTCACCAGATTTGCATTACTTTGACATTCATGCACTATTAAACAGTGGAAAAAGAAAAACAAGACTCTCATTCACTGTTAAAAGTGAAATGTTGGATCAATTAACAAAAGTTCTGTAATGTGTTACGTTTAAAATGATTAGTTTTTATCAAATAAAAAAATTTGAGTTAATGGTTGACTCAACTCAAATATTGATAATAATTTGATAAAAACTAACATTTTTAAATGTAACAAATTAAAAAACTTTGGTTAATTTATCCAACGTTTCATGAACAACATATGAATCCTACTGCACCAAACAGAAGAGTAAAGAATAGAGAAGAGGAGAAGAAAATAAGAATTGAGGACAGAACCCCTGCGCACCATACTTTCCCTAGCTTCCAATCAAAAATGATGAGGGTGGTAACCTCAGTCCTGGTGTATAGGATGAGATAGCTGTCAAAAAGAAACGTATTCATAAATACATATTTTGTATTCATAAAAGAAAATCGTATTCATAAAGACAAAGTTGTGCAAAAATTTATATTTTGTGCCAAACTTACATAAAAAATACGAATACAACATATATTTTTACGTTTAACATGTCTCTTTTGAATACGAATTTTCCTCGTCTTGAATACGACTTCTCTCCGTATGGGATACGGATTTCTCCTGTTACCTAACTGTCAAAACTACGTCAGACAGAGAGAAGTCGTATTCAAAACGAGGAAAATGCATTGAATGCATTTCTTTTTGACAGCTATCTTACCCCATACTGGTGCATTCACTGACTCTGAGAACTGTGATAATTACGATCAGAAAATGTCTGTCCTATGGCAGCAAGCTAAAGGGGTCCTAAATCACCTGGAAAGGGGCATAAGGAACAGTGTAACGGCCATCCAAAATGGCACTTTTTACGAAAAAATCAAAGTTTTATCACATACAACCCGCACATTCAAAGCACCATTTTGTTGTGTCGAAAATGCTTTAAAAAAATGGATAAGACCGAGGGATACTTCCAGTTGTCTGCTGTGGCTTACAGGTAAACACAGTTGTGTTGTTGTCATGTGGGAACTGTGAGTTACACACATATACATGGACTTTTCATTGAAATTGGTCGCTTGGACGCACATTGGGGAAGGCAGTGTGAGCGTAGTTTTATATACCCTTACCAACTATAAGTACACTCAAGTTTGTTTTAGGTATACTTTATTAAAACTAAAATCAAGATAGTACACTTTTTAGGTACTTATTAGAGATAAACTTTACAAGTTCATGTTAAGTCTATTCAGATTATACTTACAATTATATTTAAAGTGTAAATATATTTGCCTATATTTGTCACAGTCCATAAAAATTTTCTTACACAACATTAAAAATGGAGTAGATGTATTATTGGGATATAAGTACTCATAAACTTGTAATCTAAAAGCAAACCTTAGATATACTAGATACATTAGATGTACTCTAATCCACTCCAATCATACATAAAGCTAAAATAAATATACTTCAAAGTGTACTTTCATAAACTGAGAGTAAACTTAAGTATACTTCTATGTATACTTTTTAAACTTAAAAGTGGGACAATTTGGTCCCAAGAAGTATACTTGTTAGTAAACTGATAGGATACTTTTTAAGTGTACTTGGTATACTTTGGGAAATGTACTTTTCTTGAAGTATTCTTATTTTTCGTGAGGGTATTTAGAAAATAGTCGTGAGAGGATCCAGCCGTGCTTCCATCTTTCTGTTTTTAGCTGAATTTAGGTACAACTTCACATAAATATTTAGGATAAACGTTAAACCTCTATATGAATATGTAAGCAGTACCAAATATCTACAGTTTATAAGATGAATAAACAGCAGATGTTTACACGTTCATAAGTACTTTTAAACAACATCCGTACATATCCACACCTTGTTTAAATTGTGTAAATATGCAGGTTTTCCTCTCAGAGCTGGAATCTGAATTCCTCTCTCCTGCTTTTATCCGCAATAACACCAGAAGTGCGGCTGTAATTACAATAATCTCCGCTGTGGGCCACGTCAAACACGCTCCGAACACGCTGTGCGCTCAGCTCCCGCGCATGCCGGTGCTCTCACATGGAAACTGCGCGCGGAGACTCGGCATGCGCGTGGATGTCAGTCACTCAGGCGGAGCTGTCCTAGAGGAATACTTGGATGCTGCTTCGTTTTAGAGCGCCTAGATACGGAGGAGGACAGGCTCGTATAGCTGACAGCTCAGGCGCATTTATGCGTTTCACTGCAGTTGGGAACAAGCTTCTGTGCCGCCGTATGTCAAGATTTACCGTAAAAAGTTCAGGAATCTGCCCCCGAAGCCTCATGGGAAGAAGGGAGGAAGGAGGGGGAGGGGGGGTATTGTTGTTGAGCAGTTGCTGACATTGTTTTTTAGCTACGTTCCGCCTCAGGTCCGCCGAGGTTCAGCTTTGATTTCTGATGATTTCATCATGCCTGCAGGCGGGACACCGTCTGCGCATTCAGATTTATGATTTATTAATAAGTGTGTCTGCACGCCTGCCTGCAAGTAATAGTCGTTTCCAAGCTGCTGCATGTAAAGTGATGAACACAAAAGGGGGGAAAAAATCCTTCAGGAAGCGGTCCAACTGCAGTCATTACGTTTAATTATGGGATAAAAATGTTTCATTGAGATTTTTCGTAAATGAAGTTTTGGTCCATGTAGTCTGACGGTTGTCCGCCGTTGTCCAGTGAAAGTTTTCGGCATCATCGGGTGTTTTCACAGCAGTCCTCTCCTCAGTGTTCAGCTCCCCGGATCCCTCTGCTATTGAACTCATCTGACCTCAGTTTGGGGCCTGTTACCTCAGCCTCCACCCAGCTTTACCTCATGTTCTGCTGCATACCTGAGGACCCCTCCCTTCTGCAAGGTGGGCGTTTTCTGGCCCGTATTCATGTGTGAGTCTGTCTGTGTGTTGGGTATATGTGTGACAAGACGGTCATCAATCTTTTTTTTTTTCCAAACACACAGATGTTGATGTCTTTGACCAGAACACAAACCAAACTGAAGTAATCAGAAAAACATAAAAGGATTAAATTAATTGGAAATGTCTTGAATTTTTTCCTGTTTTTAATGAGATATAAGTTAAAAGAAATGTGTTGAATAGAGTTTTATGATTCATCTCTAAAGACTCAAAGGTGAGGAACATCTTTGGCCCCATTTGCAACAATTTAACACAGTTTGTGACATTTTGAACAAAGTTTGTCAAAGTTTATAGAATACAGTTTGATATTTGGCTAAACTTTGTACACTTTGGTATAGTTAGGAACAGTATGGTAGGATTAAGTACAATTGTGTACACTTTAGTACAATATGACAAAACTTAGTACAGTTTGGTACAGTTTTAAAAAGACTGGGACAGTTAAAAAATGTAGTACAATTTAGCACAGTTAAATGAACTTTAGTACAGTTTGTACCAACGTGTATTGTAACAAAATTATACTTTAGTACAATTCAATTTAGTTTGGCTCAGTTTTGCGTAGTTTGGTACAGTTTAGTGCAGTTTAGTGCAATTCAGTTGAGTTTGGTACCATTTGACTCAAATCAATGACGTTTAGTACAGTTAAGTGTTGTTGGGAACAGATTAGATTGTGAATTTGACGCTGGTATGGTTAAAGTGTGGAACAATTAAGGTTTAGTAGGCCTCGGATTGTGTTACCTCACACAGATACGGAGTTAGGCTTCACTGCTTTTTGTAATGTAGCATGGGTGAAAGTTTCTGTTTTTGAGTGAAATCACACTTGAGTGACAATCTGATAAAGTTTAACTGAACCAAAAAGTGAAAGCTTCAATTCCAAGAACACTTAAAACATGTAAACACTTTTGTTTTCTGCGTTTTCTCCTGGTCATTTCCTCCCTCTGTAAAACTTACACATTTCTGTAACTGTGAGTTGAAATTATCCACGGTAAGTGTGAGCGCGCACGCTCCAGTAGCACGGATAAGATCAGAGACCGAGAGAAACTTCTGAGTTTATGTGAGTCCAGGTCAGAGAAAGAACAGAACATTTGAGTGAAGTCAGGGTCTTAAAAAGCTAGAAGAAAAGAGCATGTGTAATGTTTCCAGCTGTTACACAAGCATAAAGCATAAAGGATGAAAGAAAAACGAATAAGTCAGATTTGTATGTTACTCTCAGCACATGAGTCTTGGCCAGAGGGCTCATTCTGTCACTGAATCAAACAAATCACTCAATGGATGTAGAACAACGTCTGCAGCCAAAAACAGACAAGACTGAGATAATTATCTTTGAGGAAAAAGAATAGAGTTCAAACCTTCACAATAGAATTCTAGACTTGTTCTATAACAGTCACAGGGTTGGACTGCAGTAACGGTCTTAAAAACCACCTCGGTCTTGTCTTCAGGTCTTTGTGTTGTTGGTCCACATGTACCAGCAGGAACTTCAGGGACAGACCGGAACCAAACATGATGAAGGAGAGTTTGATTAAATGATCCCCCCCCCTCCCTTTGGTTGTGATGTTGAGCCCCCTCCCACCCTCTGTGCGCCCCGGACTGCATTTTACTGCTGAACGGCAATGAAATTCCCAAAGACCTCCAGCTTTTACTCTTTCTCATGCACACGAACCCGCACTGAAAAGATCACAAAAGTGTCAGGGTAATATTTTAACCCCCGCATGCGGCTGAAAAGACCAATCCTGGGGGGGGTCGGTCTGTCTGTCGGTGGACATACCTTCACCATGGTAACAGCCTATGCATTTCACTAGAGTACAGAGCCTTATTATAGTTTCCAGTTTAGTCTAAAAGAACATAAAAACCTCATCATTGACACCAACATACTGTCACCTGGAGTCAGCACTAGACTTCATAACTGTACCCCCCAGGTCTGCAGGAAGCAGAACCTCTTCCCTTCTATGGGCAGGACTCCTCTTCCTCACTGCTCCTGTTTGAATCTTTTTTTATAACTTCAGAGAGCTGCTATCACTGAGAGAGCTGTGAAAGAATGCACAGAAGGCTGTCACTCCTGCTTCACCTCCTTCCCATGTAAGGACATCAGGCTGCAGCTCCTATCAGGTCAGGACTGCAGACGACGCAGACATTCATTCAGACAGGCTTAAACCCTCCAGATGTGACAGGTTTGTCCCAGACTAAACCAGCATCCTAATGAAAACTATAAAACATCAGTTTTTAATAATTTTACCACAAAATAAGATTTTTTTTCCATCAGTGTTTTGAGGCACATGGAGACACTCTGTACCACAATCATTTACCATCAAAGTGGCCACATGAACCTCTATGTTCTTCAAGTTCACGCGGAAGAACATCCAAATATCATTGAATCAGGAACATTTCATGTTCGTTTTTTTCAGACATCAACATGTCTGAATGCCACAGAAAGCCTCTGAGATTGGGACCTAAAGCAAAATGAAGCAGAAGGAGACTGAAGCAAATGAAGTAGAGTGAAACAAGTGAAGTAGAGTGAAGCAAATGAAGTAGAGTGAAGCAAATTAAGTTGAGTGAAACAAATGAAGTAGAGTGAAGCAAATGGAAGCAGAGTGAAGCAAATTAAGTAGAGTGAAGCAAATGGAAGCAGAGTGAAGCAAATTAAGTAGAGTGAAACAAGTGAAGTAGAGTGAAGCAAATGGAAGCAGAGTGAAGCAAATTAAGTAGAGTGAAGCAGAGTGAGGCAAGTAAAGCTGAGTTCAGAAAATGAAACAGAGTAAAGCAAATGAATCAGAGTGAAGCGAAGGAAGTAGAGTGAAGCAGAGGAAAGCAAATGAAGCTGAGTTAAGAAAATGAACCAGACTAAACCAAATTATGTAGAGTGAAGTGATTTAAACAGAGTGAAGTGAATGAAGCAGACTGGAGCACATGAAGCAGAGTGAAGCAAATGAAGCAGAGTGAAGCGAATGAAGCAGAGTGAAGCGAATTAAGCAGAATGAAGCGAATGAACCAGAGTAAACCAAATTAATCAGAGTGAAGCAAATGAAGCAGAATAAAGCTAATACAACAAAGGAATAAGATTGTAGCAAATGAACCAGAGTGAAGCTAATGAAGCAGAGTGAAGCAAATCAAGCAGAATGAAGACAAAGTAGGAAGAAGAGTGAAACTAATACAGCAAAGGAAGCAGACTGGAGCTCATGAAGTATTGTAAAAAAAAATGAAGCAAATGAAGTAGAGTGAAGCTAATGAAGCACAATGAAGCAAAGAAAGCAGAAAAGGCAATAAAAAACTAGTTTGATAAAGTGATGTTGCTGATGGAGATGTTGAGTATTTCATCCCATTAGGTCCTAATGGGATGAAACTGATCTACATCTGTAAGAACTGCGAAAGTAAACTTCAAAGAATCAAACCCTCTGTAATCTGACATAGGTCCTTTCTCTCTTCAGGTCAGACAGCTTTAAACAAGTGGAGGTGGTATCATGAGGTGGGGTTGCTTGGAAGCTCCTTTTTTTTAATATTGCAAAGACTCGAGTCTGTTTAAAAGCTGCTTCATTCTCTGAAGAAACACCATGAGACCACAGAGCAGGACAATCTGTCCAAAACCTTTCAAACTTCATTAAGTCTCTTTCAGATCTTCTCGTTGGATTTTCCCTCCAAGCCGTCCTGATCGTTGTGGGAAAACATCATCCAGACAGATGTTTCCTCAGCAAAACTTTTGACTTTTTTTTTCCTTAGATGATCAAACAGTTGAAGTCTTTGTTGTATTTCTGTTGAACACGTGCCAATGGCTGCTTATAGGTCTGTTTCTTGGGGTGGTTCCTCCACGTTCTTCCATGAGGATCTGGATCATCTAGTTCTGTTTGTGTTCAAGGTGGGATCATCTGTGATTTAGGAAACAGTTTTGATCCCTCATGATCTCTCACTCCTGCAGACTTTCGAGGATCTGTCTGAGTGTGACAGAGAGCACGCGCACGAAGCAACATCTGAAGACCGTGAAACACAGCAGTGATTGATGATCACCTTCAGAACATGGTCTGCGTCTGCAGTGCCAGACATGTGTTTGCTTTCAGCCCACACATGTGGAATTCAGCAGCGTTCACACACATGCAATCTTCCAGCTGTCATTCTGGATTCTGTGCGCGCTCACATATCCGCCTCTCCATTCACACCACCTCGACATCTTCTGGAAGCGACGCTTCCTTCGCTAAAAATAGTTCTGCCGGGCAGCGGGAGATAACCTGAACCGTGCAGATGTTCCAGTGGGCGAGAAGCGGCTCAGCTGTGGTCACAGAGGGGATGCCATCAGCAAAAGGTCCAGGGTTATACCCACACGTTTTCTCATTTAGCTGTTTCAGCAGAGCAGAGAGTACGGTGGCCCTGAAGTCCAAATCACACCAACAGATCACTCAACGTAAATACATACTAAAGTTAACAAGCTAAACAAGTAATAAAAAACCCATACTTTATTTTTTTTAAAAAATCAAAACCAAATTCAAGAAAGTAAAAGAAAAAAAAATGAAATGAAATGTTTAGGTTAACAAGTCAATTCCAAAATCTACCAATGTCACGTGGAGAACTTGTCTTAAGATTCCTTAAAATACGTTTTCCTGCTCTTTTTAGATGAAATTCAATCTTAAAATGATAAATAAACACTCATATTTAGATGTTTGGCTTTTGTAGTTTGAAATATTTTGTCTTAAGAACTTGTATTGCTTCAAAAGGATTTTGTATTAATAAAGTTCATATTTGTATACCCCCTTCCCCCAAGCATTGCCTATTGTAGGCAAAAATTAGCCTAAAAAAAAATAAAAAAAACAACGGAGGTTCACCAAAACAGCTAGTATGTTAAAGAAAAAATAGCAAAACTTGAAAATGTCCTAAAAAACGTAAAAAAAAACCTAAATTAGCCTAAACAGCATGTAGCTGAAATATTCGTCAAACCCAAAAAGAGTCTAAAAAATCTTAGTAAATGCCAAAATAGCCCAAAAAGCTAGCAGGATGCCAATTTTTAAAACTATAAAACTGTAACTTTTTAACATAATTATGAATAATAAAATCAGGCAGGAATATTATTCCAGAATAAATCAACTTAAACCTTAAATAATTTTCAATATTTTACTCTACATAAAAATATATTTTGTCAAAATTATACAAGTTACAAATAAGTGGAAAATAACATCGGGTCATTCATAACAATAAAATAAATAAAATTGTGAGGGCCGGATATAATTACCTGAAGGGCCGGATCCGGCCCCTGGGCCTTGACTTTGACACACGTGTTTTAAGCTAACCCTGAACACTAACCCGTTTATTCACATTCAAAATGGAAATACAGTGGAATTTCAGCGTCCATCTAATGATTTTCAGCCTCTGTCGTGTCTGCAAACAGGTCCTCTTGACTCGTTCTGTTGTTTCTTCCTGCAAATTTCATATTGGATGACAGAAGGGGGGCGGGAGACTTTGAAGGTGGCAATTGAGAACAGCAGAGTGGAAGGCCATCACAAAAGGGATAAATAAAATGTTTTAATTTAATTTTATTTTTGCAATGCTTCAAGCACTTGGAATGTGTAAAGAAGCTTGTATTGATGATGATCTGTTCATCTCTCTCTTCATAATGATTCTAATATTGACTAAAACATTTTAAGGCAGGGCTTTGTGCTTTGGGTGCAGCTGCCTCCCCCACTGTAGCTCCACCTGTGTGTGTTTTGTTTTTTAATATTTTACTTTGATTTCTGGTATTGTTTAATGAAATATTTAGTTTCATTTCTTTAGAATTGTGTTTTGATCTTTAACACGTTCTGCGTTGAGTGATTTGTGCTTCAGGGCCCCCGTAGGAAAGTCACTTTTAAGAGAATTCCTTTAATATCTTTAACATTAGATGAGGCTCATCTGTGGACCACCTGGAGCTTCTGGGACAGTTTCAGCAAGCACATGTGTACGCCGATGTTCTCTCCCAATCAAGATGACTGAAAACCTATTTATTTCTACTTAAACATCAGGTGGTAAAATCCTGGTGGGAGCAGAAGTTTCTCAGAAACATGTAAACAGCACAAGTCCGTACACTGAAGGGGGTTCTCAGAAGATCACTTCCAGAACATGGCGTCCAGGAATCCGGTTCCAGCTGCCGTTCAAAGAAAAAGTTTCCGCTCCGCTAACATGGTTGGCCTCTGTTTCTGCAGGTAAAAAGCTCCTCCTTTCAAACGTCTCATTCTTCATCATCAGAACCCATCCCATCTTTAGGGAGTTGGGCTCTCTTTCCCTCCATTGTTCATCCGCAGTACCCTCCCCCCACATCTTCCTCATTTTACCTGCCTTCCAAAGGACCCTCCCTCCCCTCCAGGACCTGGTAGTCCGGTTACCGGACTCCCTTTCAGAAAGTTTCTTCTTCTAATCCTATCGAACCAGATCGAGTTCTCCTCTGCTGCATTGAAGTTTCCTCTGCTTACACGTCTGCAGCTGGAACTCCGCAGCGTTTACACCAAACAGAAACATCCGGAAAGATGTTGACCCTCCGCCGCTCGTGCTGGCGTCGGCCGTCCTTCGCTAGATCTACGACGTAAATATTATCTTTGACTTTACGGCCCCCCCAGCTATGTTTGCATAAACAGGGGTGGGGGGGCTAGACGTTAACTGCCGCATGTCTGACGCCGCTAAGGGGTTCGCCTCCTGTGTCCCACCAAAATGTCCAAACATTTTGCGGTCAGACACGAAGTCTGGTCCTAAAACACTTACAGGGGGAGTGATTTGTCACGCCAACATCAGATGTGGAACCTGCTCCCATCATCTCAGGAACAGTTCTTCAACAAGGAGCCTCAAAACTGCCACATTTGGGATGTTAACTGGAGACAGATCAGTCGTCCGGACGCCCCCTTCCACTATCGTTCCATTGATTTCATGTTTTATTATCCTGCCGAGAAGTTTATTCATTTACCAGTATTCTTTATGACTCTGTAACTTTGATTTTCATTGCAAAATGTTCATAATCTGAAGGTTTTTTGACTCATCTAAAGAAACAGGATCTCAATGTGGATCATTTTAAATAGAAGTTGATCAAACTGAGTTCTTTTCACTTCAGTATTACACTGCAAAAATAGGGCCCTTCAGAAAAAGGGGAAAAATGTTTAAAATTTAATTCAAATTTTCTTTAAATGCCAAAGAAAATTGCCAATGTGGTAAGAAAAATAGAATTCTCATTGTAAGAAAAACATTAAGGCACGTTTTCTTAAACTAAGATTGTTTTATTTAAAAGCTTTTTAAATAAGACAATTTTTTCTTGCAGGACACAAAATAAGATTTTTTCTTGTCTGTTTTGATTTAGTCTCATGTTGCATTATTTTAGTCTTCTCTTAGTTAATTTCTCCTGTTGTTTGTGTTAGTTATGGTCAGGGTTGGGTACTGGTGGGTTTTATTCTGTTCCAGTACCGAAGCGGTTCTTTGGTTTCAGTTCTTAATCGGTGCCAATTTTGGTACTTCAGTAATAAAAAATAATGCCTACATCT
Source organism: Oryzias melastigma (assembly GCF_002922805.2). NCBI lineage: Eukaryota > Metazoa > Chordata > Actinopteri > Beloniformes > Adrianichthyidae > Oryzias > Oryzias melastigma. The sequence goes on along the minus strand of NC_050529.1, from coordinate 19,715,185 downwards.
TCACAAATCAACACATTTTTATTCCCAAGTCACACATTGACGCATGGTTAAGAGCTCCGCCTCAAAAATTGGCGTTTTGAGTGACTCGGAGTGTGTCTAAATGACAGTCGCTTCCGCTGTGTTTCTGTGTCTCTGTGACTGAGTTTGAAGGCTGTTCCACATTAACCTGAGAGAGGAGAAAAATGAGGGACCTTATTTTTATTATTATTATTATTGTCTTGACTAAAATAAAATAAATAAAATATCTTCAGAAGACCCGGGCAGGCTGCTCCCGCTCTCCGCAGCGGCTGTTTGTCTGCGGCCGTGTGGAGTGAGCGTATTGGGTTCATATTTTACCCGCTGATCGGGTCACTGAAAACGTCACATTCCCAAACTTGAGTTCCTGATTGGCTGATGCCACGCAGCGACCTGTCACACTTCTGACCTGCTGTGAAATGCAGCCAGACATTTGAACGATTGGAGCGCATTCTCGTTCCGTCAGCGGTCGAATGAGCCCGTCCACTATCGCAGGAAAGGCAGAATGATTGGCTAGAACTTGAAAGTACTAAACAGAGTAGAAGTGATCGACATGTCTTAAGACCAATAGACGTTCAATGAATTTATAGCACCGAAATGTGGCACCGTTTGCAGCATCTTCTTTCAGTTTTGGTAGAACCGCTTAAACCATAACGGTTCCTACTTGGAACCATAACCCTAGTTATGGTTAGTTAGGGTTAACCCACAGTCCTCACCAGTTTTGGACTGTCCGCTTGCTGTAGCTTAAAGGTTTGTTTTTGACTCCTGATGACATCATTGGGCGGTGAAGAGAAATATGGGTGAATAGGTCAAGCTTAGCTAAAAGGTATCCAGGTGTTCATGAAAACATGCTGCGGGGCGGGGGGCGGGGGGGTTCCTCACGCATCTCTTACTCAATGAAGACCACTTTGAAAAGGAGAATGGACTATTTCTTCAGGCTTCTGTGTGATTGATCACCATAGACTTTGACAGGTTCTCTACATGTGTGCAAACAGATATGGATGAGCTTATGTGAAGCCCCGCCTCCTGCTGTAAGGCTGTCTTGTGTGTGGATGGAGGGGAGAGACAGATCTGGGTCACTGATCTTGGCTTAAGGGCTGTGTGTTTTGGGAGGGGGCTAAGACACCTGCAGCAAGGACCCACAATGTACGACTAAGGACCGTGTGAGCTGTACAGCTAGGGACACAACGTGTGACGTGCACTCAGGAATGCGCTGAACATGGGTTCTTGAATGTGCATGTAGTCCATGGTGTTCACGCCCGTAAATTACAAAATTGGAGTCCCTGATTGGTCAAAGTTTGACCTGATTTAACTTTCAATAGCAGCTCGTTTTGTACCCATCTGACAAACAGTCATTGTAACTTTTGTAGATACAGATAAAGAGTATTGAAGGCAAAAGCCTGAAAAATGCACATTTACCTGCGTTTGCAAAGACTTTTTATGAGAAATGGTTGCATGAACGTGTGTTGCTAAAGCCAAAGTGACTGTAGCTTCAGAGCCAAATGTGCTGAAGACGTTTTTATTCATCCATTTACACACTCGTCCAGTCATTCACTCATCCATCTTTTTACCCATCAATCAATATACTCATCAATCAATTCACTCATCCAGTGATTCATTCATCCATTCATTCATTTATTCACCCATTCATCCATTTATACACTAATCCGTTCATTCACTCTTTCATTTTGTCATTCATCCATTTTATTCACTCATCCATTCATTTATTCATTCGTTCATTCATCCACTCATTTGTTGATCCATTCACTCATCTTTTCAATCATCTATTCATTCACCCATCCATCTTTTTACTAAATAAATCAATTTACTCATCAATCAGTTCACTCATCCATTTATTCACTCACCCATTTACTCACATGTCCATTCATTCACTCATCGGTTTATTCACTTATCCATTTATTCACTCTTTCGTTGAATTCATTTATCCGTTTAATCGCTCATCCACTCATTTATTCATGCATTTAGTCAGTCATCTGTTCATTCACTCACCCATTCATTCACTCATCCATTTATTTACCCATCCATTCATTCACTGATCCATTCACTCATCTGTTCACTCATCCATTCATTCACTCGTGCAGCTTTTTACCAAATAAATCAATTTACTCATCAAACAATTCACTCATCCATTTGTTCACATATCTGTTCATTCACTCATCGGTTTATTCACTTATCCATTTATTCACTCTTTCGTTGAATTCATTCATCCATTCATTCACTCATCGGTTTATTCACTTATCCATTTATTCACTCTTTCGTTGAATTCATCCATCCATTTAATCGCCCATCCATTCATTTATTCATGCATTTAGTCAGTCACCCGTTCATTCACTCATCCATTTATTTACCCACCCATTCATTCACTCATCCATTTATTTACCCATCCATTCATTCACTTATCCATTCATTCACTCTTTTGTTGAATTCATTCATCCATTCATTCACTCATTATTTCATTCATGCACCTATCCATTCATTTACTCATCCATTCACCCATTCAATTATTCCCTCATCCATTCATTCACTCATCCATCTTATTATTCATCGATTAATTCACTTATCCATTCCTTTTTACTTTTCCATCAATTCACTCATCCATTCAGTAACTTATCTATCCACCCACTCATCTATGTATTCACTCATCCATTCATACATCTATTCATTATTTACTTACATATCCATTGTTTTATTAAATCAATTAATTGACCAATCCACTATTTTATTCATTAGTTACTTTACTCTTTTACTTTTTCACTCATTCATGTCTTCACTCATCTTTGAAATGTCAAGTTCCAACTGGTTCTGCTCAAAGCTCAGAGGAACAGCACCGACTCAGAACCAGGTCCCAGCCTTGGAGGCAGATCGGTTTTGATCCGTTCAGCTCTGAGCTCTTTGGTACCTGCTCAGGTGTGTTCAGTTACTCAGAATCTGGAATCTCTTGATACCAACAGGAGGTCTTTGTGGGGGTTTCAGTTCTGATCCGGTCAGCTCTGAGGCGTTCATCCTTCAAGCAAAGACAGTAAAAAACCATCCAGTTCTGATGAAGCTTTCAGGAGGCCCGCTCAACCTTTCAGGGAGGGTCCGTCTGCTGCAGCATCAAAGCTTTCTGAGGCACTTCACTGTTCCTGTCTGCTGTGTCCTGTTTGGATTCACTCTGATCTCACAAAGCCCCTCCCCCTGGTCAAGTTCAGGACGACCTTCCTCCAGCTGGGGGAGATCCCACACAGAGCGTGCACGTGCACCAACACTCCACATCTGCTCCATTAGCATGGACACGTGCACCGTCTGCATCAAACAGCGTCCTGGGGTGGAAGTCAGGGTCACGGAGGAGAGGGAAGATGAGGGAGGAAGAGTCTGATGAAAGAGGGGTGAAGATCTCCTCATGCCATGAAGATGATCCGAAGGTCTCAGGAAGTCTGAGGCTGCTGTGACTTTGGAGGGAGTTCGTGTTGATGCGTTCTTGGAGTCTAAGCATCCTTTGACCCTTCTCAAGATGTAAGACTTCATGGATGAGCTGCAGTCCTTCTTAATATCAGCTTCTCTCTGATAGATGCTGTGCTTGTATGTTGTACTTGGAGTTGGCAAAACAGTGCAAATCTAAAAGATCTTGCTCCAGAATTTATTTTTCCAAGTTTATTTATTTATTTACTTTTTAATTAATTATTTTATTTTTTTTTCCAAGCTCCATTCTGATAAATGACAGACGTGATGTCACATGATTCCTGCCAAAAATGAACTGTAATTATTCATTTCTCCTTCGTGATCAATTTTCAAACAGTTGTATGGGGTCGAGTCAGGATCCGCTTAAAGTGGACAAAAAAACAGATTGTGAATTTGAAAAAATAAAAATAAAAATTTGAAAGCTGTTTTGAACTCGAAAATACATATTGAAAACTTGAAGGAATTAATGAAAATTTGAAAAAATAAAATTGAAAACTTGATAAAAATACTGAAAATTTGAATATATATATATACATTTTGAAACTTGAAAAATAAAAAACTAAAACTGTTACAAAAAAAATCATGTTTATTTGTGCTTTCAATTTTACTTCTTTTTTTGTTTTTCATTCTTTGCTTTTCTCTGTTTTCTATTTCAGTTTTCGCTGCTGAGCTGATCCTAATTTTACAAGGGGGCGGGGCTTTGAGCTCATTGGCTACCGTTACATGTTTCACCAATAGTCACTAATCGTAAAATGTTCGTATTGATTTGATTTTCACTTTGTGAATTTGGTGACGTCAAATCCGGTGCTTAAAAAAAAAAGAAAAGTAGTGAGCATCGTGTCTGAATTGCTTTTAAAATTCAGCCCACTATATAGTCCTGTACTATATACTTTAGGATTATTCGAACATTTCCAAAATCCAGTGGTGAATGTAGACCACAATGCATTGCATTTGAACAAGTTATAAAAAATGTATTATCGTTACTTTTTATGTTTTCATCATCAGAACACGGTAGATTCATTAAAAGTCTTTGTGGTGACGTAATTTTTGCTGTTAAAAATAAAAGTATTGGTATAGTATCCAAGTTGCTTTTAGAGTCCAGATACATAGTTCTGAACTATATTGGTTTGTTTTGTTTTTTTATGTATAGTATTTCGGGAATAAGGAGGGAATTCCGACATACTCCAGACTTTTTCAGAAACTGGCCATTGATGAAGCTGGTGTGAACGTAGCATTCTAATCCCATTTGGGGATAAAAGGTGAAGCTTTTAGCACCTCACTCTTTATCTGATCTAAGAACCCCTCATTCCAGCTGTTCAGGATCTCCCATCATGCAGCTGTGCCCCCCGCCCACGCTCGTGTTCTCATCCGTGTGGTGCAGATCGTCAGATTAGGTAGAGGTGCCCCTCATCCAGATACCAGAACCTTTAGAAACAAACGGGCAGGTCCAGACATCCCCCCCCCCCAAAAAAAAGCTCTGGGGGGATAAGACCAGCAGCATTCCAAGAACATCTGAGCTTGACGTTCGCTGATAGAAGTGTTTGGACGGTAAAGTTTGAGCAAACAGTTAGATTGATGCGTGACATTAGGACAGCAGAAATGAACATTCCTCAGTTACACAACTAAAGTCGTTCACGGTAAATCCACGCGTGTGTTCTGCCCGGCGAGTTCAGTCCTGCGCGCTCACATGAACTTTTCAGAAGTTTCTGATCTTTTCGTCAAGAAGCTGGAGAATGCTGGGAATTATTTTGGAGGGGCGCTCAGGGAAAGGCAGACAGTTCCAGGGCCTCAGGTGAAGCAATTCTTCACAGGTGACCTTCACTGTGATTGCTCCTGAATGCAACACGAAACTGAACATCCCACAGGCGTTCCAGCAACAAACACACACATAGACAGGTATGTAGGCACACACCAACTGACACACACAAATAGAGACACACAGGTGCACAAAGACACAATCACTCATAGACAGATGCGTAAACACACAAACAGGGGCAAAAACACACAATTAAAGACAGATACACACAAACACACACACACATAGACAGGTATGTACGCACACACCAACTGACACGCAAATACACACACAAATACAGACACACAGGTGCACAAAGACACAATCACTCATAGACAGATGCGTAAACACACAACTACACAATTACACACAGATACACACAAATACTCATAGACAGGTACGTACACACACACACACAGACATGCAAATACACACAATTACACACACACTCATTGACAGGTATAGACACAGATATACAAATATTTACAAACACACACACGCACACACAAACACACACACGCACACACAAACACACACAGGTACACACAGAGAGAAACATAAACAAGAATACACACACAAATAAACACAGACACAATACACACAAACACAAACAGGTACACACAGAGACACATAAACACATAGACAACTATGCACAAACGCATACACACTCACACACTTTGATACAGAAAGCTAGACACGCTAATGCACAAACACACTGATAGACAAAAACATAACACACAAAAATATACAAGTACACACACATAGACAAAGACTGACAGACACACACCTATCTATCTATCTATCTATCTATCTATCTATCTATCTATCTATCTATCTATCTATCTATCTATCTATCTATCTATCTATCTATCACACTCACACAGACTCACACACCGTGTTTGCCTCCATCAGTTCTGGTTCCTGCTCATTGATGCCCTCCTTCTGTCAGAGTGATTAGAGGAGTGGAGGAGATCAGAGGGAGGAATGATGCAGCGACTCCCTCCACTCTGATCCAAACACCCCCACCCTCAGTTTGGTGTTTCACCCCCTCTCTATCCTGACGCTGCACCTCTCTGCATCTTTTCAACAGGTTGAAGCAGAAACACAACTTTTACTGTTTGTTAAAATGATGTTTTTGAGTAGATTTCACACATTGGACATTTTAACTGAAGGACGTTTTTATGGTGGGTAAACATTGACTAGTGAGGAGCTACAAGCATGATAGTTAGTGGACTAACAGGACCATTCAACGTTCTACTTTCTGTTTTTTTCTTTGCTAATCAGAACAGATTTTTGACAATAGCGCCCCTAAATGAGCAGCTGTTGGAACTGCAGGTTTTTGGTACCCTTCAGTCTTTGGTTTTGGTAAAAGCCAACCAAACTTGATGAATTCCAGATGAGCTCATGGGACGGTCCAAGATCCAAGAGAGCAATGGACCTGGTTTCTGGAGATGCCAGCGTCCAAGTTTACCTGCTCAGTAGGATCCAGGCTTCCTCTAGAAGGTCACATGGATCTTTTCTCTTTGAAACTTGACTTCTACCTTCTATATGCTTATGGAAAACCCCAGTTTCTGGTCCTGGAAGCAGATTATAAATGTGTTATTTAGACAAAAGTGAGCCCCCACCTGCATTGAAAATAATAACCAGATAATAACGTGAGACCTTAAGGGTCATTCTCTGAAGACTTAACACGCCACTACAGAGTTTCCCACGCTGTGCAGGGCTTCGTTGCCGTAGAAACCAATGCTCAGACTGTGGTCATATGAGCTGATTAACGCTGCACTCGAGCTTAGCCCCCTCACCCTGTCCTCATCCACCCTGGTCCTCTTAACCTGCACTAGACCTCTACATGGTCACTGAAAAGCTCTCTGGCTCCTCCTCGTGTTCCCGATTTATAATCTACCCCTCATCTTGAACATTTACAAGCGCAAGATATTATCTGCACAATAAAACTCATGCAAACGCCCCATGTCTGAACAGAATGAAACCACCAACACAAAAACCTGAGAGATGATGAAACCTCTCCAGAACTGTTGAAAGGTTTAGATCAGGGATAGGGAACTCCAGTCCTTGAGGGCCGCAGTGTCTGCAGGATATCCAGATATCCCAGCCCTACTCCAGACTGATTACCTGGTTCAGGTGTGTCTGGCCAATTAGAACAAGACAGAGCAGGGTATGCAGGAAAACATGCAGTAATCAAGGCCTGGAGTTACCTATCCCTGTTTTAGACTAATACTTTGCAGTTATGTTCAATTCTTCTGTGGCCCTTTTAGCTGCTCCCTTTAGGGATCGCCAACGTGACTCATCTAACCATCTGCATCTTACATCATGTCCACAAGCCTCCTCTTTCTTGGCCTCCAAACATCCTTTTACCAACACCATGACTCTTCCTCCTCTCAACATGTCCAAACCATCTCCATTGGCTTACAAAACAGTTAACTTGATCTCTTCCTCTGATGGATTTATTCCTGGTTCTATCCAAACTAAACCACCGCAGTCTTCTACGCCTTTCCTTTCATTCTTGCTAACACTCTTTGGTCTCACATCACACCTGAAACCTTCCTCCATCCATTCCAATCTGCTTGCATTTGCCTCTTCACTTTGTTTTACCCTGATCTAAAGTAGCTTAACTCCTCCCCCTTTGCTCCTTGTAACCTCACAGTTCCTCTCATTTACACACAGATATTCTGTCTTTCTCTACCTAACCTTCATTGCTCTCACTTCTAGAGCAAACCTCCACCTCCCTAGATGTTCCTCCATTTGCTCCCCACTCTTATTATAGATCACAATGTCATCTGCAAACATCATGATCCACAGAAATTCATCTCAGTCTGTCAAGGTTTCACTACTCTTTCCCATAACTTCATTGTGGACTTTTCATTTTTATTCCATCATAGTGTCTGCAATTGTGCACATATTCCTTCCACTTATAAATGCACACCACTTCTTCATTCCTCGGGCATTGTCTTACTCTCCAACACTTCCATACATCCACAGGTATGCTGTCAGAATCAACTGCCTTTACTCTTCATTCTCTTCAATGTCTTCCGCACTGCATCCTATCATTGTCTTCATTCATCAGCTCTTCAGAGTTCTACCCCTTTTTCCTTGCTAACCTAACACAGTCCTGAACTTCTTTGTTCCACCATCAATCCTTCATATCTGCTTTCTTCATTCCAAATGACAGACCAAGTACTTTACTTTCCAGACTCTCTGATCACTGTAGCTGTCCAGACAGAAAATAATCTCCAGTTCTCCTAAAACCTGTTTCAACCCGTCCCTAAGAGGCAAACAGGACTCCTGCTTTTTCCAACTCCCTCCACTTGATCCTCTGCTCTGCCCTTGTCCTCTGTATCTTTGTCACCATCAGAGTCATCTTCACACCCCCATCTTATGCTGTCTGGATACACTCTCCCCAGCCACAACTTTGCTGTCCCTGATCTCTTTCAGATTACAGCGTCTGTACAAGATGCAATCAACTCGTTTGCTCCTCCTTCCTCTCTTCTGTGTCTCCCTTTGCTCCTTCTTGTTTCTATTCTTTTAGGAAGTCCGTCACCATGTGTCATCTGCATTCCTGCCTAATACAAACCTATCCTTCACTTCCTCATCATCTCTGTTTACTATCACCTCTAGGGATACTCTTGATCTCCATCTCCCTCCAGAATTCCTCTTTCTTGTCTAGATCACATCTTATCTTTGAAGTACAACCACTGACAACATTTAACTTCACACCTTCAGCTCACAGGTTTAAACTCATTACCCCATGAGACACTCTCTGTGCCTCCAGAACATTCTGAGCCAACTCTTCCTTGGCCATATCTCCTCCTTCTCTGTTCCTCTTGCCATCATGTCATTGACTCTCTAGTTTTATTTGTCAAAGTTCCTACATTCAAGTTCCTCCCCCTTTGACCATTGTAGTCATCTGTTTGTGATCCACGTGGCTTTGGTTTTACGTACTTCCTGGCACAACCTTCTGTATTAGCTAGGATTTTAGTCCCGGTCTTGTCGGTCATTGATAGTTTAAAAGGTGTTGGAGCATCAGTCTTGTCTTACTTCAGATCTTCTCACACCAGTCATACTGATCCGTGTTAGATAGCCTTTCTTCTCAAGTGTTCCCTGACTTCATAACTTTGGAGAATCTGCACATTCAGAGATCCCAGTAGATCTTAAAAATCTTTGGATCCCCTGTGAGGTGGCCAGGTATCAAAGCACATATCTAACCAATCACAGCAGACAAAGATAAACTGAGTCAAAGGGCTTTTTGTTGTGAAAATATGGTCACAATATGATTTCACAAATTATATTGTTCTGTAAAAAAAACATTTTTTCATACATTTTGAGACCTTAAACGTCTTTTTTGTTTTGTTTTTTTTAGGGAAGAACTCATCATTTTAACAGTTGCAGTTATGTTTTTTCCATTTAAATCATCATGTAAAAACTCTTAAAACAGAAAGAAATTGAAATGTGAAAATTCAAAATGATAAATATGAGTCACAACTGAGTCATGCCTTTGTCAAGGACTGTTTTTGGATGATCTGCTGTGATGGAGCTGTTGGATGCCAAACACCAGCTGCTGTCTGGCTCTTCTGTATAAGAAAAGCCAAAGCTTGTTTTTTCTGCTTATTTGGTAATCACCTCTCAGACTGTTTAACCTGCCACTTTATGGATCACTGTCTGATGGATGGATGGAAGAGAGAGTGGTGGTCACTTTCAGTAAATACGGAGGGAAAGCTTCACATTCCAACAGAAACCAGAGAATTGATGTTCTCATGAGGTAATTGGATTCTTCATAGGAAGTTTTGAGCGGTTCCGACCTGTTTGTTGGTTTTTGTCTTCCTAAGTTTTATTTACGTCTCTGAAAGTGTTCATAGAAGTCCTGCAGTCAGAGCCGCAGACTGACCAAACAGAACCAGCTGACCCGATTTCCTAATGTGTTGTTTGTTGCAGGGGGACAAGTTTGACGAGCCATGCAACGGTCTGGACTGCAGCAAGGGGTGCCAGTGTCTGCCTCAGAAAGGGGCCCGGGTGAGTCGTCCCAGTCGCACCTTCACTAAACATCTGTATTCACACGTGCACTTCCCTCACATGTCAACTTCATCCACATGTGCCCCACATGCACTTCATTTACATGTCATTTATGTACTTAGTTCATCTAACCTTCATGCACACATCTTACATCATCTTTAGAATATTTCATTTGTTTAAAACTCACTTCTAAGTTAACATCTTAATAATTAAAAGCAGATTTTTACTCAAACACAGATGCTAATGTATATTTTTGGTGAAACAAACTGTATTCCACCCTCCTGCTCTATGCAGATTTTTTAATCTATTTATTTATAAAGTCTAGTTTTATGTCATTGTTTATTATTTGTCAGGAATTATGTGCAAATATTTAATAAATGTTGCATAAGTTTGTTAAATGGACAAGAACAGAGCTCATCCATCTTCTCACTTACAAAAGCTTTTATTCTGAAGAACCTGCTCTTATTTTGTGTGAAACAGGAAGTCGCAGCCATTCAGTTGACATGGATCTCACTTGTGCACATAATCAGAAAAACAAAAGTCTGGTGAGACTGAGAACCAGACCAGAACCGGTGCAGTGGTGAGCCCCCCACCACCCCCCCCAGCCTCTATCCAAACATCAATTACCGTCTGCCTCCCAAGCCTGCACTTAGCGCCTGTGTACTGTACGCCACTTTGGCTAAATAACAGTCAGCAGCGGCCCATTAGGCTCAGGTAGCTGCAGGTAAATGACACAGCTCCGCTGGTGCCGGCTGCCAGGCACGGGCCCCCTGTGGGCCTAAATAAACCCCCCTGCCCCCATTATCTTCTTAAGCTGCTATTGTTGGAGCCCAGCGAACAGCAAGGTGCTCATTTGTCTCATTAGTTTTACTTTTGTGCTCGGAGATCCTGAGCAGCATTCCGGGTCAGAACTGCGAGGCTCCTGATTGGTTACTACTAGTGTTTGAAAGTAATCTCTTTCCAACAGTTACTCTCACTAAAACATCTCTAAAGTGATAAAAGCACCAGAGAGGAGGACGATGTGGTGTTGATAACAACAGAATGACCTTTGTTTTAGGCTTTGAACTTAAGAATTCAGAAGCAGAACCAGAGTGATGCTCTGACTGGATCTCCAGTCATTTTAGTCCACGGAAAGTAAAAGGAAATCAAACATTAAAGTTAGACAAATATGTTAAAATATTGGAAATAAAAGTCAACGGATTAAGTTTTTACCATTGACTGTATATGAAAAGTGGACTGAGTGGCCCCTCCCACAGCCTGTCAAACAGGAAGTAGCAGCTGGCTCCAAGAAGCCAAAATCCTATAGACTTCTGTAGAGAAACAAACAGGAATTATTCGTGTCAGAATAATCATTCTTGCTCTTTTTTAAAATATCTTCTTGATAATCCTAATTTTTTATCATATTTTTTTGTGTAGTGAAAGTTATTCAAGTTATAAATTGACCAATCCAACACATTCTCACTCTCAAATCGTCACATATTAAGGACCCTTTCACGTTTTTGACATTTTGAACTCCGGGCCGCAACCCAAACCGGTTCAGTACCGCGAAGCGTAGTGCACCTGTACCCAAAAATGGTGGTACCCTAACCAAACACTGGACCAGATGCTGTACCGGACCCGAACCGGTACCAGATGTGGTAGCGGGTGCGAACCGGAACCAGTACTGGACAAGAACCAGTACTGGGTTAAGGTTAGGGTACCGATACTGGACCAGTGGGCATCCGGTACCGCAGACCGCATTGATCTCTGGGCCTTGACCAAACATCAATGTGGGGATGAGAACTTTTTAACCAATCAGATGTGGTCTCACATCAAACACTCGAGAGCTCACTTTCAGGTGGTAGATGCTTCAGCTTTCAACTAGCTTGTTCCTGATTGGAGGTTGCCATAGAAACAATAACTCAGACTAATCACTGGTTACTGACGTCATCTGGATCTAACATGATGTCGTCCATATTGCATAAAGACTGACTTCATTTGGTTGGATCTGTAAGTAAATCATTTACTATGAGTGATGTCACACTCACTCAGTCCAGATCTTATATACATACAATGGTTTTTACTTTATATTTGAAATAAAACTAAGATAATACAAAAAATCATGAATTGTTCTTCACTCCTCCATCACTTACATGTTTCTTTTTATTACTTCTTGTTGTTTCCATGAGGAAATGATTATCTCCCCCCAACGAGGAGCTGTTAATCTGGTGCTCCTCTCTGCTTCATGTGGCTAAGGTGGGGGGGGGTATAAACATTTATCAGGCAGAAATCTATCCTCCGGTTATTTGGCAGCTGGAAGCAAAACTTCCCCGCGTCAGTGCAATGCAGGCTTGATGAGAGAGCTGACAGGCTGTTAATGTGGTCAGGCTGGGGTCCCTGAGGGGGGGCTGTTATCTTCATACTATCGCTGTCAGCGTGCAGATAACCAGGAGGAGGCTTTTATCAAAGGAAACGCTTTGGTGGTGTAAACACAGATTTATCAAAGAGCTGGGTGTTCGTATCTTTATGCGCCACAGGATATAATGCAGGTCCAATAAATGTAACTCTGCAAACGCATTAGTGTATCAGATGAATGAAGGTTTCTCTAGAAGCTGATTGTTCTGCTAACTTCATCTAGTTCAGTAAAAGAGCCATTTGGGTTTGTTTTCTACTGATCAAAACCTAGAAAGAGTCTTACTTTACCCTTTAGGGAATTTGGAGTTTCATTCATTTATTACCTTCTTTTTTCAAATAATAAATACTAATCAAGTCTATTTTTTGGCACGAACAAAAGCAAAAATGTAAAAAGAAACTAGCATTTCTCAAAATGGGATTTTTTAAAAATGTTTTTACCTTATACCTTTACTAGAAGCCAAATTACCAAAAAAGATAACTCATTGCCTAATTACTAGCTGATCTCCAAATTAGTATAAAATTCCTCAGTAAATTAAATTAGCTAAAAATGTTAGCATGTTGCTAAAATTAAAGCTAAACTCTAAATTAGCCTAAAAACTCCAGTGGACAACAAATTAGCCAAAAATGTTAGCATATTGCTAAAATATTAACTTAACTAAAAATTAGCATAAAATATTTAATTAGAGGCCAAATTAGCATCTATCAAAATTAGATTTTCTTTTCCCTGTAACTTATTTTCTAAATAAAAAGATGCTCTTTGCCTAACAAGATCATCTCATTCTTTCATCATATTCTTTCTCAATTTATAAATCTAAATAATCTAAATTAAATAAATGCTAATTAGGTAATCCTTACTTTAAAGAATTTCAATTTTTTTCTATTATTTATTTTTTTCCCCATCTTTGTCCTTGGTAGTCTTTTATTGCTGGGTTTAGTTATTTTAGTTTAGGGTTGGATCTTGGTAGTCTTAGTTTTTGGGCTTTGTTTGTTTGTTTTCTTTAGGTAGTTTTAGTTAGGGGAGCTGCTGCTGAGAGCTCTCTGTTTGCACTCTCTCCTGCTAGCTTACAGCGCCTCATGCGCCAAACCTAGCATTAGCATTGCAACAAGAATGGTGAGCAGTATTAAAACTATCCAGCCGTACAGTTTTGAGGCGAGGAAAACAAAGACGTACGGATCTCGTCGTCTACACACCACTACAAGCATTTACATTTACTTTAATTAAAGTGGGTTTGAAGTCTCCCAATGAGAATTTACAATTTAAAAAGGCGTTGCAGTGCAATAAATGACAAGTTTTCCTAGTGTGGACCCCTGGTCACCTTGTGAGCGAGGGTCTCGGTTTACTTCCTGGAGAAACAAAATGTAGAAATGAAGTAAAGAGAGTAAAATATGAAAGCAGTTGAAAGCACTCATGGATGTTGATAGTGTGTCCTCTATGATTCGATTTCTAGTTTAAAAAATTGTGTTATCTTAAACTGTCTAAATGTAACTGTAAGGTAAAGTCAGCCTGGATGCAGTTAGTGGATATGAACTTAAGGTGAAAGATTTGAGTTCTTTCACTTCTACGCTGGGGCAGGTAGGAGTGGGGCAGGTTTATCTGCGAGGCTAAACTAGGTGACAATCACTCAGATGTTTCTACACCAATCCCTAAAAGAAGGAGAAGGACCACTTTAGGAAGTTAGCCGCCTTTATCTGTTCGGATCATTGACTATATATAGAGAACTGGACAGAGCCAGCTGTGACCTCACCCATAGAAAACGGCTTACTTCCTGCTCCAGCGAAACGTCACCATTTTTCTGCAATACGGATGCCTCCATTTGGAGCCAGACGACAGTGATTAGTCCGAGTCAGTCGGAGTAAGTGTTTCTATGGCAACTGCTGTCACCAATCAGGAGTGAGCTGGTTGGAAGACCACACCCCTTCCACTAAAAGAGGCATGGGAGAATCTGTCAATGGAACATTTGAGATGAGGGCCAGCGGGCACCACATGCTTTTAATGAGACATCTGATTGGTCAGTTTATAACTTGCAATAAATAAAATTAAAAATTGGAAAAATGAGGATTAGCAAGAAGATGTAAAGAAATGTATGCATAAGAATGGGTGTTCTGACAATGACTCAGTAACAGCTGTTTACTTCTCTATAGAAGTCTATGGGATTTTGGCTTCTTGGAGTCAGCAGGTACTTCCTGTTTGGAGCACGAGTGGGGAGGGGTCACTCCGTCCAGTTCTCTATATACAGTCAATGGCTCTTCATGTGTGTT
>NC_050529.1:19685077-19699824 GCF_002922805.2 Oryzias melastigma | reverse complement strand
GTTCAAAAATGCTAATCTATTATTTTCCTAATGTTTTAAAGGTGTGTTTAGATGATGGTACTATATAATCACATGTGGTTTTCTCTCTTGAGGAATTTCCCACAGAGTCTCTTGAGGTCCAGCTGATTACACATTGATTTAATCTTTTTTATGTTCGTTTTTATGCTCTAAAAACTTTTAGTGTCTTACATTTAAACTGACAAAAGTATTAAAAAACAACAAAAGTCACTGAGTGCCGTTTTATAGAAAAAAATCAGTAAAATCTTTTTGTTCAGCCCTTTTTTAAGGAATGTCTGCAGTTTAGAGGCTAAAAGGGTTAAATAAATACATAAATAAGAATATAACCACATACAGATAAAAACAATCTAAAGTCACATATCAATTAAAATATTAAAATACATATAAACAATCTAGATAATAAAAATGTGATTAAGAAAATAAATAAAATAAGGAAGAGATTCAAGTCATTAAAAAAATAATAAAGCATCATTTGTATAAAAAGGCTAAACTGTTTAGTTTTATTGAATTAGTTGTAATTTCTTGATTTAATTTTATTATTAAATTATATAGTTTTATTAGTGACCAAAAAATCCACCATTTATCAGTTGCACATTGAATAAGGGTAAATTATTTTGATTTTCATGAATGATAAACTGACTTAAGAGCTCTTTAAATCTCATTCTGCTTGTGAAAATGACACATGAAAGTACTATAATTTTAGCAAAAGACATGAGGAATAAAAAAAAAATACAAACACATACAAATAGTGAGAATAAAAGTTTATGTTAAGTTTTTTCTCTCGTGTTATCAGACAGCAGCGCTCACATTCAGGTCAGTCTCATGTGAGGAAAAAGCTGCTGAACTGAAGCTGGAGTCAGAATAAGGATCTTTATTCCCTGCTGTAAACATCATCCACATTCTCCAGATAAAGAATCCTCCTTAATCTCACTGAGGCGTGAGGTCCAAAGATGGAGAGCTGAGATGATCTGATGAACCAATACAAGACAACAAATGCTGTTAATTTTGATCTCCTGATTTCCTGCTGAGTCATGCTTTCACCCCTCTCCATCCCGGCTCATAAAAAGTCGCCGTGGATTTCTGAGCGCTCACATCTGCTTCTAGAGCTCTTAAACTACCTAAACGTGATGGCTGCAGTTATAGCCCCTGAGGTGGGGTTTCTGGGGGGGTGTTATCTGGTTCTGGCTTCTTGGACATCTACAGGAAATCAAACCCCGAGGCTGCAACTGCCTTTTAGATTAAAAGACAACATCCTGAGATTGATTTGATCTGTTTGTTCCTCTTGTCCCCCCTCCAGTCTGACAGCTGCCCAAACACAATGCTCTTATGACATCATCCGTGCGGGACGGCGGGGCGGGTTGGACCTAAAGGGGTTTTTATTGAAGAGGAAGCACCTGAATGCGAGAATGTGTAGGTTATTTGTTTTTAAGGAAGAAGCGGAGGGCGGGGCAGTCCGGGGGGGAGTGTTTGTGGGACAGGTTTGGGATGAGATAATTGTCTTCAGGTTCACTCTGTGCGTTTTGGGTCGTCCTCCTAATACATGGAACTCACGCCATTTCTTTGGTTTATGTGTTCTCATTGACTAAATTGAGAACAGGACTGATAGACCCCTCCCCCCTCATGTTCCAAAGCAGCACATTCTAATCCCCAAGTCGTCACATGTTGGCGTTTGGCTCTAAGGACCCCTCCGCGTCATTTTTTTACATTTTGGGTGTTCCCAACTCGTCGTTTTTTGATGTGCTAGTTTGTAAAATCAAAGGTCCGAAACCCTTGGGATGCGGTACTGGATGCGCACTGGTCTTCGGTACGTGTCCAGAACCAGTACCCTAATCCAGTTCCAGGAAAAGCGTCCAGTTTGCACCCGATACCACGTGTGGTAGCAGTTTGGGGTCCAGTATCGCATCTGGTTAGGGTACCGATATCGGGTTTGGGGGTCGGTCTGCTACGCATTGCGGTACTGGACCGGTTCTGGTTCGTGGCCCGGAGTTCATGACCCAGAAGTTGGGGACTCGTGATTTAATGGGAACAGCCAGCACATCAAAAATCGAGTTGGGGACATTCAAAAAATCAAAAAGTGACGCGGAGGGGTCCTTAACCAAACGTCAATATGTGACGACATGAAATGATAACGTGTCGTCCAACGCTGGCTCCAAGATGCCAAAATCCCATAGACTTTTATAGAGAAATAGACTGTTATTTCTCAGTCGTTTTATTTGTCAGAACAACCATTCTTGCTCTGATACATTCTTCTTAACAAAGATATTTTTCCTTTATTGCTAGTTATTCAAGTTCTAAACCGACCAATCAGATGCCTTAGTGAAATAATTGTTGATAGTAGATGTCGTGACTCGGACCTATCACTGTCATCTGGCTCCAACATGGAAACGTCTATGTTGTTTAGAAATGGTGACTGAATTGGCTTCATTTCACTGGAACTGGAGGTAAGGTTTTTTCTATTAGTGATGTCACACCCGATCAGTCCAGTTCTCTATATACAGTCAATAAGTGTCCAACTATCCTTGGTCCCTGAAAAGTCTTCTTTCGCACTTAAGTGACCCGCATCAGAGTTCACCTGCAAGTAGAAAGAGACCCTCATCTTTAAGAAGAATCAGAGTTCCTCTGGTCCAAAGCAGAGTTCAAACCTGCCAAACTAAGAGGTCTGAATCAGACTGAGACCAGACCTAAGTTGGAACCAAAGCTTTTAGAGTGGACGCTCCCCAGAGGAAGTATTCGTACGATTAGGATCTGATTCGTTTTTCCAGAAGTCATCTTCCAGACCGGAGCAGCAGCAGAGTAAACGGTTGTGGTTCTGTGTGAAACCTGCAGAAGGTTCCCTTTCTGGATGCTCCTGGTGGGAATCCCGTTTCTGGAATGGGTTTTTGCCTGGTCAGCAGGGAGCGTTGGCCTCCCTGAACTGTTTCGGTTTTCTGCTGATTCACGCCCGTCTTCGCACCAGACAGTCCTCTGGCTGCGCCGCCGCCTTGCTGTTCAAACACGCACCCACAGACCCACCACCCCCCCCTCCACGTTTCGCTCATCATCGACTCCGGATGAGCATGAGATGTGACAGCTGAAATCTCCCATGAACCCCCCTAACAAAGCTCTGGTGAAAGCCTGTGTGGCTGTGTGCTGCTGTGTTTTTTACGTGTGGTTCAGCGCGCACGTCCACACACACACATACGAAGGCTAGAATCCGTCTCTCCTGAGTCAGGAAGTGAACCGGGCCGGCTGGTGGGGGGGGCAGTAAGTCCAGAGAGCTTAGTTTAGAATGGACTTCATTGTGTTCTTTGTGCTGGACGGGATTTGGACCCACAAACTGACCAGTCTAATGGAAGGTGAAGGGGGGGGTGGGCCTGGTTTGGTGAAGGTGCCAGCCAGAGATGGTCATGGAATGGCAAGATGGGGACGGGGGTGGAGGGGGGTGCAGAGAAGGCAACAGGAGGCGAGTCTACTCTAGAAAATCTACTGGAAAAGCTTCGGAATTTGTGGATCTCACTTTATTTTCTTGATTAAAAAAATCCTGTTTTTGGTGTTATGATGGAGAACAAATATGAAGAAAATTAAGCCTAAAATTGTTTTTCTGAGTATTTCTTTATTTAATCATTGTGAATCAGGAGTCGGTGAAAAATTGCAATTGGTTAAAGCTTGTAGCAGTGATCTAGAAGCGACTACGGCAAGCCAGAAGCTCCATTCTGATGCATCCACTTACAGACAAATAGATCCATGAATGTCTTCCTCAAACTGTACGGCTGGATAGCTCCAATATTACGCAGAATTTTTGTTGCACCGCTGGTGTTAGTTTGGGGTTGAGCGGGGCTGTAAGCTAGCAGGAGAGAGCGTAAAAAATGGGATGATGGGAAATGGAGGCAGGCTTACTCCGCCCACAACTTAAAGGTGAATTTCTGGGGAAATGTGGGGAGAAAATCTGCCCTAAAACATTTGATTTTGGCTAAAAATGACAATCATAATTAACATACTATTGGGAAGAATTTTAATAGATCAAAAGAGGATTGGAATGGGATTTTAAAAAGGTTAAAAACTGCTTCCGTCTTCAAATGATCTCAGATGATGACAGACTGTGTCAGTTTTCTCGTCAAATGATTGCATTGACAAGTCCTGGTTGGTTTTGATCCCGGCGAGGTGGACAGAGTTCACAGGGAAGACGTGAAGAGTGAGAGAAAGTGTCTCCTGTGGGAGCCGCATAGTTTCTGTGGAGAAAACAGGTGTGTTCGCAGGCCTGTCATTACACTCCCACTGCCTGTCCTGGGGGGCCACGTCAGCCTAGAAGCAGAGCCGCTGCCCCCCTCCCAGCAGGGCCGAGGTCAGGGACCTCGTTTGTGAAGAATCTGAAAGGAGACGACTCAGTTTTTGAAATTAAGAAACTCAATTGTAACAATTCACAAAAGGAAAAGATCAACTGCTGCAACCATTTTTAACTGGAGAGTTCACTTTGACCGTACGACCACGATGACCCTGAACGCATCATTGTCTGAACAGGTCAGCAAACCTGCTGTTAGTTTCTGAAGTTTTTTATTTTAGTAATAGAAAAAAAAGTTGAAATATCAATGATTTAGCTTTTTAAATTAAATTGTTGGTATAATAAATAAAAAAAAATAATGTAATGCTTGTGTAAATTCTGAGCCAGCACGCCCAAGTGGGCCCCAAAGTGGATAAAAAATGTGGGCCCTTCTGTGTTTGCCCACATTGGCTTAGGTGGGCACTCAGTGGGTCGGCTAGCTATGCTAGCCAGCCGCCCGGTGGACAGCGTAGCTCCCTAGCCTGCAACAGTGGCGCTCTCTAGCTCGATACAGCGGCACTAGCTAGCTTGCTCCAGCGGTGGCCTTTAGCTTGCTACAGATGGTAAATGGCGTATACTTGTATAGCGCTTTTCTACCTTCCACCAGAGGCAATTTGGGGTTCATTGTCTTACCCAAGGACACTTCGAACAAGGCGGGAATTGAACCCGCAATCTTATGATCAGGAGTCAACCGCCCTACCGCTACACCACAGCCGCCCCAAGATGAGCTTATTAGCATGCTACAGCAGAGCTTGCTAGCTTAATACAAGGGAGGTCGCTAGCTGGATATAGCGGCACTCGCTACAGAGGAACTTGCTCGCTTTCTACAGAGGAACTTGCTAGCTCGCTACAGGGGAGGCTGTAGTTCAATACAGCGGAGCTCTCTACAGAGGAACTTGCTAGCTCGCTACAGGGGAGGCTGTGGTTCAATACAGCGGAGCTCTCTACAGAGGAACTCGCTAGCATGCTACAGCGCTCGCTTCAGGGGAAGTTTGCTAGCTCGGTACAACAGAGCTCCCTAACTCAATACAGAAGAGCTCACTAGCATGCTACGCTGTCCACTAGGCGGCTGGCTAGCATAGAGAGCTTACCCACTGAATGACCACTTAAGCCAATGTAGGCAAACAAAGGTGGGGCCATCACGGAAACTGGGCCCACATTTTATTCCCACTCCATATTCATCCATACGGGGCCCATTTGGTCTTGTTGACTGGGTTAAGTGCCAAAAAGTTGCTTTAATTCTTACTGTTTATTTTAACCTATATTTAAATCCATGAATGTGACGACAAACAGATTGGTTGGATCATTAAAAAAGAATATATAAATATATTTTTATCTTTTTAAACACAATTTTTTTTATTAATATCAAAATAGATTGGATTTTTCTGCACTTATTGATCCCTCAAAGTCATATTTTTCATTAGTTTTGGAGAAATCTTCAGCAAATCATTGAGTAGATATTACATGACCATAAAAGCTGAGGTGTGGAAATGTAGCTGCTCATGTTGCATTTACACGCATGTCAGCCTTGCAAACGCCTTGTAAACACACATCTGCAGCTGTACTTCAACCTTCCTGTATTATGATAGGACTCTTATGAGAGGAATTTATGAGAAGTTTTTTAATGGAACATTAGAGAAGACATTATTTTTCTTTTTAATACCAGGCATCAAACTGCCTCTTTGGGAAAGGGAAAAAGCAAACAAAAAAAAACTACTGACCAGATTTCACAGGATGATGGACTCCAACCAAACATCAGTCCATCTTTTTTTTCTTGTCCCATCTGCCGTTCTATTCATGTTGGGTGTGTCTCTGCTGCCCCCCTGTGGTTCATTCAAAGCAGTGCACCTTTCACACTAAAAGAGCCATTAGCTCCAGTTTCCTGTTGACCAGTGGAAGCCACAAACTTCACCTCATAGTTTAGAAAAATAAACTTCATAAAATGCAGCTTTTAAAAATATTGGGTTTTTTTTTCTATATTTTTCAAATTTATTTTACTCTCAACAACAGGATGTACATTTTCTTTTCAAAATAAAACATATAAAATAAAACACTTCATAAACTACAACAAATAAACCAAAAGTACCAAAAACTGTATTTACTTTTTCTTCAAAGTGTTATCTGGAGCCTCCGGTTGCAGACCCCTAATCCGGCTGGACTTTAAGCACAGATCTGGATTGTAACCTTTGACCTTTAAAGTTTGATTTAAAAAAAACTATATGTTCTGATTGGACTTCCACATGGAAAGAATGTTAGGCCGACTCAGTTCAGATTGATTGTGTTCAAATTATTTGAGGTTAAAACTTTACAGGAATTGGTTTTGTTTGTTTTATGAATGATAAAATATTTTGTGGATGATTAAATCCTATTTTATAAATACAATTTTTATTTAAAATCTTTAAAAAGTCAGTTCATAAATGGTCAATTAACAAATTAATTACTTAGTATGAGCACAGGTAAACATCTGTTTTGACCCAGTTTAAAACTTTATAAAATATAGTTAAAATAAGTAATAAACTGTTTTACACAGAAAAAATAGATAAAAGAAATGAGGAACTTTTTAATCGCTGAACTCACCTGTGAGATCTGCTGTTCACACCAATATTTATACCCTATTAATAAAGTTTTCATTCAAGTTTAACATGAGGTTTTACAGAAAAGGTTTTAAATTTGAAATGTTTGGTTTGAAGCAAACAAAACAACAGTTATGGTTTGAGTGGAGCTTCACCATTTTTCCCATTTTTTTACTTTATCTTTGCTTTGTTTGTGGATTTATACATATTTATTTTTTACATGTTTGATATTGTGCTATGAAACATAAAACCATTTTCATATACAGTTTTACTGTGAGAAACAACTAAATTTACTATTTGGAATTCAGCTTTTTGGACAGTATCCAGTTCATTGTGGAATTATTGTGTAATATTATCAAAAATATATCTGTGAGAAAAGAAGCTGGGACTGAACTAAAAACAAATGATGTCAAGTATTGAGAATAACTTTAAAGATAATTGAAAAGAGCAAGTCATAAAGTAGAGGGTAAAAAAAGAAAAGCATTGTTTTTTTGTTTTGTTTTACAATTATAGTTTGATAGGATGTTTCTCACAAAAAAATATTTTCTAATGCAAGTATTTTAAAACATATCTACAGTGTAAATTACTGCATAGAAAAACAAGGACTGTCCAGCTGGGTCTCAAGATATAGAAATTCTACCAAAATTGAATTATTCCTGTTTCTTAGCATGTAGTTTTTAGGTTTCCAGAAGCCTTAATGGTGACTTTCTACAAATCAAATCAAATCAAACACTAAACCAAAACACACCACAGCAATCAAATCAAATCAAACCACATCAACTACAACTGCAGGATACTCTGAGTTCAGGGTAACATTCTTTCTTTTAACAACTCTTTTCTCTCAGGGTCAACCAGGGCCTCTCGGTGAACCTGGTCCTAGTGGTCTAGAGGGACCACAAGGCGGACTGGGCCCTCGAGGGCCAAAGGGAGAGGGAGGTCATGTTGGACGTAAAGGACCACCTGGGCCTAAAGGAGATAAGGTATATGTTTTTGTATTTTTTTATTATTGTTTTTGTGCTTCTTAAACACATGCAGACATGGAGTTTAAATTCCAAATGAGCTTCAACCTGGAAGCTGTCCTGCTGTTGGTCATGTCCTGACCAGCAGAGGGCACTGTTTCCCCCTTGTGATCTTTGTACCTATGCGGTTTCATTATTTTTTTCCCTGCAGGGACCAATGGGAGTGCCAGGATTTTCGGGGAGTAAAGGCAGTGATGTGAGTCATTCCTCTTCTTGTTCTGGAACGTTCTGTCAAGATCAACCTCTCTACATCAGATTTGTTCTGTCTCTGGTTTGACCTGCAGGGTCATCCTGGTCAGCCAGGTGAGAGGGGGCCACCTGGGTTGGATGGATGTAACGGAACCAAAGGAGAACCCGGTCTGCCTGGTTTGGGAACTGGATCTCCTGGATTTCCAGGACGTACAGTGAGTTTTCATCCCCTAGAATCCAGTAGGGGAGCTGCAGAAACATATTGATCTGCTGGTTCTTTTTCTCCGTCAGGGTCCGGCGGGGCCGAAGGGTCAGAAAGGCGAGCCCAGATACTTCTCACCGTCCGGGGTGAGGTGCCCCACTTTCATGTGATGATCCTGGTTCCAGTGTCCATCTGATAACGTTTGGGAGTTCACAGATTTAGATTTAGTCAAAGACGAAACTAACTGACAGAAAAACAGCACCTAATTCTCCCCTTCCAGCCACAATAATCTAAACACAGATTTTCCTAGATACAGCATGTTTTCTATTCATTGGTTTACCATCCACCAATAAAAGACGAGTGTACGGTGGCCCTGAAGTCCAAATTACATCAACAAAGGACTTAAAGATCAGTTTAAAAAAGCAAAATGAAAAAAAACTAATGTTATATTTTAGAAATTCTAAATTCGAGGAACAAAACTGTAAAAATTATGATTTGGGAAAACCAAAATACATTTCTAAAAATCAAAATCAAATATTGAAAGATGAAACAAAATAAGAAACCGGAGATTGGATAATGATGTCATGATATACGCAACGAGGCAGACCCAGTTGCTGGAACCCGGAAGGAAGATGTGAGGCAGGAGTGGAATAAATAGAGGTTTATTGTCCGTGGAGATAAAGGAGTACGTCCAGAACCAGGAGTGGAGATGGAGACTTTGGGGAGCGAGGACCAGCGGCAGACTGGAGCGGGCCGGGTGGCTCGAAGAGGTGAGTTCGACAGCGGGTGCGTGACGAGGAGAAGATAGGCTTGGATGAAGAGGAGGTGGAAGACGAGGCAGGACCCAGGTCGGCACGTGGAAGGTAGGACCTGGAGGTAGAGGAGTTCAGTTGTGAGACGAAGGCGAGACTCAGAGAATAAATACGAGACTTGTACATAAGAGGCCAGGTAACTTCACCGGTTAAGGCAACGAACTGGCGAAGAATGCTGGGGAGAGCTCCTCTTAAGTAGGCTGGAGAGTAGATGAAGAGTGCCGACAGCTGGGTCCAATTAGGAGGTGGAGGAGGAGCGTAGGGGAACCATGACAAATGAGTTTTGAAGAAGAAGAATGTTTTGTCCAACTGTAGTAAAGAGTTGATTGAATAATTATCAAAGCAAATGAATATTATCTGTTGGAAGATACCAAATGAAAACGGGAATAAATATAAAAATATACTTTTTCCAGTTTCTTATTGTGTCATTTTTAAAAATTCATTTTCTTGTGGTTACTTTTGTTTTCTTAAATGTTTAATTGTTATTTTGTTTAATTATTTTGTTTTAGTTTTTTGGAATTAAATTTTAGTTTCTGGAATTTCCTTTTGTGTTTTTGCATTTAATGATTTGTTGATGTAATTTGTCCTTCAAGGCCACCGTATCAGTCAAAAGAAGATATTTCATTAAATTTTTTGCGTTTTGTTTCTGGAATTTTTGATTTGATATATTTCTTTTTATTAAACTTTATCATTTGTAATAAATATGTATTTAATTTATAATTCCGTAAATCTGTGAATAAATAAGCGTATGTATTTTTTTTAAATCAAATCCCACTTGTGTCTCAATTATTACCTTTTATTTTAAGAAAGTTTACATTTATTCACTAACTTCAAACTCTCTGGATGTAAATGATGATCCTCCATGATGGCTAACATGCACTGTTTTAGTCCAGCAGGGGGCGCTACATTTGCAGTCAACATTTCCAAAATTAAAATAAAGTATTTATTTATCTTTTTACTTCTCTCTTCCAGGGTTTGCCGGGGCCTCCTGGGCTGACAGGTCCAACTGTAAGACTCTCTTTTTCCTAGTGACCACAGAAAACTGATGGAGATGCTGTCAGTATGGACAGGAGGATAAGGATTTTTCTCTCTGCAGGGCTTCCGCGGTCCCGACGGTCCTCAGGGTTTTCCAGGTCAAAGAGGACCTGAAGGATTCAAGGTACGTCAGTTGATTCTATCTTTTCCAATAGCAGAATTAAAGCAGTTTGGACTTAGACAAACGTCACCGCGGCTCAAGGAAGTTGAAGAAAAGAGTATATGGTTTGATTTATTCTTGAAGAGTTTTCCTTAAACAATTGTAGGTTAATTTTTTTAAGTCATGTGGATTGTAGATTCCATTGAAATCCTATTTTTTTTTTCTTTTCAGGGCATTCCTGGTCCTCCTGGCCCCCCAGGTTCAATAGTAAGTTCAAACAACGTGCTATTCTGTGTGTTTGTGGAAAAGAAAGCGCTTGCACTAAAATGTCAGAAAGTCATCACGAAAACAGGAGTTTCAATGATGAAAACTCATGGGTGTGTACTGTTCTGAGAAGAATCTGTAGGTCTAGATGTGTTTTTGTGCTGTCTTAGACCCTCGTCTGCATGATGAAGAATCTTATGAAGATGACGTGTTTTCATGACAGTGACTGTAATTAAAAAATTGTAATGAAGAGCTCCTGGGTAAGAACTCAACTTTTGGAGGTTGCGCAGAGACAGGCGTGATAATTGACTGATAGTAGGGTCACCAGGGTCCCCAAGATCAACTGATGATTGTCCAACTTTAAACTGTCACCCCCCTGCCCCTGTCCTGACATCCTATTGCCACCTTCTGATAAGAACCAGAACTTTTCTCTGGTTTATTTTGTTCAGTTGCTCCTCCTGGTCCATTCTTCAAGTGTTAGGGCATCTGGTATCTGTCCTTTTGAGGGGGGGTACTGTGAGGATCGAGTATATGAGTTTGGTTTTTGGTCATGTTTTCTTTGTGGTCGCCGTCAGTCACTCCAAGTTTCGGTTGTTCATCTACAGCTGTCTTCATAATTACCCCCAGTGCACGTAAAGCCTAGTTTCCACTGAGCGGTTCGGTACGGTACAGTATAGTCCGGTCTTAGTCGACTAATCGACTATTAAAATAGTCAACGGCTAATTTAATAGTCGATTTGTCGTTACTTTATATTATATAGAGTCAGAGTGTAATAAAGTTGAAAGTTAAAATGGCATTCTGCTAGTTTTTCCTAATTTGGCACTTATTACGTTTTTTTAGGCTATCATGGAGTTTAGCTAATATTTTAGCTTAAAGCTAGCTATTTTGGCTAATTTAGGCTTTTTTGTTTTTTAGGTTATTTTGGAGTTTAGCTAATATTTCAGTTGCATGCTACCAGCTTTGGCAAATTCAGACTATTTTCAGTTTTTAGGCTAATTTGGCCTTTAACTTATATTTTAGCTGGTTATCAGCTTCAGCATTTTTAGCTATCAATTTTAGCATTTTTAGCTATCAGCACTAGTATCTTCAGTAGACATATTCAGCTTACAGCATTTGCACTAGCATTATCTCAGGTAATGCTATATATCTATTTTTTAGTTAGTTTAAAGCTAATGATGGTTAAGATGTGTGCTTTACATCCAGTTTGCACATGACCTGATTAGTCGAGTAAATAGAAAAAAATATTAAAATAATCGTTTGTGGCAGCACTAGGCCGGTCCGTTGTTTTGAGAGTTTTTATTATAAAATTGACCAATGAAACTGTACTGAACTGTGAGGGCCCCCATCAGTTGTAGGTCCATAGAAAAATGGAATGTGACGGTTGGGGCGGAGCTGCTGTAACCACCTGTTGATTGGCGGAAAGTGATGTCAACATTAGAAAGTGCCAATATAACGCTAAGCTAGCAAAGAACACGGCTGTATTCTTCTTAGCAAACTTCTTTCAAGCAACATTAAATTCCTGTTATACACAATGTACAAAAAGTAAAGTAATAAAAAGACGAGCTGCCGGATGACCTCCTTTGTTAATTGCTTTTCTAGTTGTCGCACTACAATGGTCTACTTTGTCACTCTTTTGTTTCTCCCTTAAAGTTTGCTTATTCAATATTTCTTCCCAGGACACCGGTTTTGACCCACAGGGACCAGGAGAGAAAGGAGAAAAGGTACGTCTTCTAATTCTGACATTACTTTAAACACATATAGCAGCATATGGACCCTCACTCATTCAGAAGGCTCCTTCATGTTAAGTTTCGGATGAATAATGTCAGTCGGAAAACAGGCTGATTAACATTTGTCTGAACAACGGGTTCAGGTTTCTGCTCCTGAGATATTCTTCAGGTGAAAACATGAACTTTAGAAGAATGTTTCAGAAAACTATCATTTTGGTTTATTTGGTCATCCTGAAATGATGAAGGAGCTTCTCTCATTGACTTGCATTTCTCTTATGATTTGATTCTCCTTAAACTGCAGTCTTGACTGATTGTGGGTTTGGTCTACTCCTCCCTGCATGCTGAGGTGTTCCTGGTGGTTTCACGTCCCGCTCTCATGATTAACATCTCTCCATCCTCTGACTGACCGTTTCCCGGATTGTGTGAAAAACCATCACTCGCACCCCCTCTGTGTTCTTTTAATAACGCTTCCATGCAGCCTCCAGACGAACCCGATCTCAGTCTGTGAAACAGTCCTGCAGGTGTGACCTGAAGTGGACTGGGAGTCGTGGGTTGTCTGGTGGCTTGACTCGTGAATCTAGAGTCCAAACTGCAGTTCTGATCTGGGTTCTGAATAGTGGGTGGTACCTGGGTGCTGGAATCACTGTCTTCTCCTTCTGTCCATCTCCATCACATCTGTGCACGTGCTGTTTGTGGAATCACACTGCCTGATCTGTCACACTCCACCCCTGCCTCACATGATCAACGCAACACCTGTACTAACCGCCATCTTCCTTGCACGTGCATGAAGGTTAAACTCATCCCACAATGAACCCAAAACTTTGAGTTTATGC
This sequence comes from Oryzias melastigma, assembly GCF_002922805.2. Taxonomy (NCBI): domain Eukaryota; kingdom Metazoa; phylum Chordata; class Actinopteri; order Beloniformes; family Adrianichthyidae; genus Oryzias; species Oryzias melastigma. The sequence goes on along the minus strand of NC_050529.1, from coordinate 19,686,755 downwards.
TACATACGAATTCATATGATTGGTGACCCCCCACCCACCCGTCTCCTGGTTGTGGTGTCAAGTATCTTGTCATTATGTCTCCTTCCTGTCGTGTTTTTACTCTCCATTGTTCTTCTCTGGTCCAGTTCTGGACCATCTCTAATCAGCCTCTGGTCCCACTGTAATCTCTTTCTGTTACGGCTCTGGTTCAGCTGCAGTATATCAGTGCAGAAGAAAATATAATGTATCTGTCCCAATCCAGACTATTCCGATAGTGTAATAATATCCATCCATCTTTTTCCACTCTTTCCCAGTTGTCTAAAGAAAATATGCCCAAACTTTCCTCTCCCATGCCCCTTTTTCCAGCTCCTCTGGAGAAATCCCAAAGTTTTCCCTGGCCATTTGAGAGATGTAGTCTCCCCAGTGTGTCCTTAGTCTCCTCCCTGTTGTGTATTGACCTGACAGGGAGTCATCTGGACAAGATTCTTGAACCACCTCAACTGGCTCCTCACAGGAGTCCCACAAGCCAGGTTTGATAGGACTCCTTCGGCTTGACGGCATCTCTTAACTCCGGGTTTGGGGATTGCCACCACGACAGGCACCAGAGACCTAGCAACCACGGCTTTGAATAGCCATAGAGGCAAATGAGGTAGAGGACATAGTCCACTGTCCCTAGCCTCACTTGGTACCTGTTTAAGTTATGCCAATATTGAAGATATCCCTAATTAAGGGCTCAGCCAGACATTCCCAGCAAACCCTCATAGTACATTTGGGTCTGCTAAGTCTTTCCGGTCTCTTCCCTTACTGATGGATCCAACTCACCACCAGGTGGTAATCAGGAAACAGCTTTGTCCCTCTCTTTCCTTGATTGTCCAAGACACAAGGCAGAATGTCGTCTGAAATGACAACAAAGTCGATCATCAACCGACTGCCAAAGGTGTTCTGGTGCCACATACTCTTGATGGACTCCAACACTTGGTAGCTGAGCTAAGAGCTCAGAAGTAAACCTATACCAGTCCATCGCCTCTCACCACAATAATAGTAGATTCCAGTTTCAGACCTCAGGATGTGAGTGGAGGTAAACTTGATCATTTATTTGCCTCGCCCACAAGCTCGGGCTCCTTTCCACCCAGAATCTGATCCAGCCACAGTTGTGGTTGTGTACCGGGTCTGGTCAAGCCCTGATCTAGCTTTGTAGTCTGATGCTGTTGCAGGTCTGGTCAATCTTTAGTCCATTAAGACCATCTCTGGTCTATCTTTGGAGTAGCTACTGTCCATCTTTGGTTCAACTCTGGTCTAGCCCCGGTAGATCTCTGATCTGGCTTCTGTTCAGCTCGGATCTACCCCTAGTCCCGCTGTGGTCAATCTATCTTTGGTCCGACTCTCGTCCAGCTCTGGTCCAAGACCTCTAAATGAGTTCCCCACCAACATCCTCAGTTTCTATGTCTGGATCTTTTTCAAAAATATAAAAAGTTAACTTAAGCAGCTGTTACAGATGGAGCCTCTAGTCTTTGTTTCTGCCTTCTATCCATTGCTGTCTCTGACCTCTCCCTCCACCTGCTGACGTGTGCTGTGTATATCTCGGACTCCAGGGCGACGTGGGTCTTCCCGGACCCAGCGGTGCTCCCGGGAGCGGGTCTCTAACAGCCCCCAAAATTCTCACTATCTACAAGGGAGATAAGGTAACAGCAGTGAATGG
>NC_050529.1:19672289-19685069 GCF_002922805.2 Oryzias melastigma | reverse complement strand
GGGGGGGGGGGGGGAGTAGCAGCACTTCTACACATGCACACACACACTTGGACACAAACACACGTGCTATTATGGAGACCTGCTATGGAGACCCTACAAAGGAGCATCAAATCGGCCAGCGGGATAAAAGCAGGAAGAGGAACAGTGATTCCAGGGACCATTAACGCCATGGTGGGAGGATGGGGGTAGGACTACCCCCCCTCCCTCCACCAACACCACCGCCACCGTCAGAGCCCAGCTCAGCCCTGCAAATAGTCGTCTTTTCCTCTCCAATGCCGCCGTCGTTGACTGGTCGGACCTCAGGTCACGGGCCTCACTGAGCGCTGTCTTTGTTCCTCAATTACGGTCTCCAGGGTGACGCGGGTTTGCCCGGTGAGCCCGGCCAGCCGCTCATCAACGGGATTGTGGAGTTTGTGGGTTTTCCCAAAGGAGACAAAGGAGAGCAGGTTTGTTGGACACACTTCTCAGAGGAAGCGCTGAGATGAAGGAGGGCTGCTGAAGCTTCATCATCAATCGCCTTCATGAGTGTGAACCTCTCAGAGTCCTCCAGCTCTACAAGTGTGTGAATGTGCTGAGCACCAACGACAACCCTCATGTCTGCACCGCAAACCAACCATTGCACCAACCGAGAAAGCGCATTGTCTCGTTCATGCGCCGTTTACTTTACTGAAGAATGAAAATGGTCAAACTGACATTAGATTAGATTAGATTAGATTAGATTAGATTAGATTAGATTAGATTAGATTAGATTAGATTAGATTGACACAGTTAGAATTATGGTAAATTATTTTTAATTTTAATGCATTGGAATAGATTAGATTAGATTTGATTTGAGTTGATCGTTACAGTTAAAATGATGGAAAATGTGATTTGGTGTTCATGCTTTGATTGGATTAGATTAGATCAGATCAGATTAGATTAGATTACATTTGATTTTTTGCGTTAGATTAGATCAGATTAGATTAGTATAGATTGATCCAGTTTACATTACGGTGAATTGAATTAGATTTTTTTTTTGCATTTGATTAGATTGCATTAAACCATATCAGATCAGATCAGATTAGATCAGATCAGGTCAGATCAGGTCAGGTCAGGTCAGGTCAGGTCAGGTCAGATCAGAACAGAACAGATCAGATCAGATCAGATCAGATCAGATTAGATTAGATTGATACTGTTAACATTATGGTAAATTACATTTGATTTTTTGCATTAGATTAGATTAGATTAGATTAGATTAGATTAGATTAGATTAGATTAGATTAGATTAGATTAGATTAGATTAGATTGATAATGTTAACATTATGGTAAATTACATTTGATTTTTTGGATTAGATTAGATTATATTAGATTAGATTAGATTAGATTAGATTAGATTAGATTAGATTAGATTAGATTAGATTAGATTAGATTAGATTAGATTAGGCTTGATTTAATTGGTACAGTTACAACTCTGGTGAATGAAGTTTGATTTAGTTTTAGTGAATTACATTAGGTTGAATTAGATCAGACTCAACTCCACAAATTTGTAAATATATAGAGTTAAAGAAGAGTCAACTTAAAATGTCATAGAAAAATTAATCTGAATAATTGCAATAAACTGAATTTTAAAGCCTGTGCGGAATTAATAGTTCAGAACAGACAACATGATCTCCACTAAAGCTCCGCCTTCACCTTGCTCTCTGTGTATTTCAAAGGGAGAACCAGGCCCAAAAGGATCAGTTGGATTCCCAGGACTACCTGGACTGCCTGTAAGCATTCCTCTTTCCCCTCTTTGGAAAGGTGGGAACAGACACAGGTCTAACATTCTCTTATTTTGTTTGAATCACTCGTTCCAGGGAGCTTTCGGTTATCCAGGTGAAATCGGAGAGAAAGGCATCCCTGGATATCCTGGAGGAAGAGTAAGACCCCCTCATCATTGCTGCGCTCAGAACCTGCCTTTTCTACATCTGTAATGTTTCTAATCTTCATCCAAACAGGGTGCTCCGGGTTTTAATGGACCTCAGGGCGCTCCAGGGTTACCGGTACATTCAATTAATGCTACGATTAATATATTTATGCCTTTGGAAAATAAAAAAGTAATAAATTGCATGTGTTGTGCACTTTTCATTGACGAGTGCTACAAAAAAATAAAATAAAAAAAATGGTAAAAGTTACAATAAAAGATGAAAAGATAAAAGTAAATCAGGTAAGTGTCGTACTTTCACAGGGCCTGAGAGGAGACCCAGGATACTCCGGCAGTCCAGGTTACGACGGGCCAAAGGTGAACCCCCAGTCTCTATTTCTACTTCGTTTTCTTTTAATTCAAAGGATGACATTTTTTAAGCATCTCACACATTGTTTCTCTTTATAAATTTGGGTTTATACAAATTTTTGGTTATTTTTAAACTTTACTTTGCAGAGTTTCACAGATCCACTGACGCTAGCTACCACAAATATGTCACACGTTCATACTGTCTCTAAGTTATACTAGAGTTTCTTCCTCTTTAAGGCCATCGGAATAGAAATTCAAACTCAAATTTCATTAAAAATTGTAAAGTTTTGTCATAAAAAGCAGAACATCATCTGCAAATAAAGCAACTCTTCACCAGGTTAAAGCTAAAGAGAGTTGGTGAAGAGCAGTGAATATCTAAGAACTGAAGCTTTTATTCCGTTTTGTGATTTTATTTGTGATTTTATTTAGTGATTTCTGTTTCTCTGATTCATTTTTCTTCAGAATGATTTTCAGCACATAAAAACTCGATCACACTTTCAGCCATTTCTGCAATCTTGGTTTCAAAAAGTTCAACTCCTTAAGGATATTATTACTTGTATTTTTGGTATTCATAAACTTCATGGTTTTTACGATTTAATGCAATTCATGCAATTTTTAGCCCCATTGAAATTAACGGGAATTTTTCAAATGAACCAATTCATGCAAATTGTTTAATTAAAAATATTCAGCATGTTCAGGAAATTCATGCTTGTACTTTTGGTATTGTTAGATTTCTTGCAAATTTTGAAATATTATGCAATTGTTTACGATTTTACACAATTTTTTCATTATTCAATTCATTATGCAAACTGTAATGAGAAGAACATTAATGCTGGAGGTTTTTAAGGCTAATTTTTAGTTAAGCTAATATTTCAGTAACACGCTAATGTGTTTGGATAATTTAGCATCTAATGGGGTTTCTTGGGCTAATTGTGAGTTAAGCTAGTATTTTAGGAGCGTGCCAGCTTTTATGGCCAATTCTGCATTTACTGAGGTTTTTTGGGGCTAATTATGAGTTAAGATAGTATTTCAGCAATGTCCTATTTTTTTTTATTATTTGTTTTATTATTATTTATTTATTTATTTTTTTGGCTAATTTGGCACCTAATAAGTATTTTGGGGCTTTTTTGGAGATAAGTTCAAATTTGAGCTAAATGCTTCCTTTTTGGCTAATTTGAGATCTACTGAGGTTTTTGGTTCATTCTGAGTTCATACGTTTATGCATTTTTAAATTTTATAGAATTTTTTTAATGTTTCAAGAAATTCTTCAAATTCTTTGTGCACTTAATGTAATATCTGCAACATTAAGTACTTTAGCAATTTTAGCTGTATGCAGATAGCTTTAGTATGTTTAGCAATTCCTTTCTGATTTTCTAGTTTTACTTCCTCAAAATATTTTGATAATGCTTTGAATTTGATATCATATTTATACAAAAAAAGCAGTAAAAGTCATCTATATTAAAATATTAAACCCAATTTTCATTCAAAGTCACAACTGCTAAATCGTAGAAACGTGGCTTCACCCTGGTGGTCTTGTTATATTTTCTGCTGGCTCTGTGTTCCTCACAGGGTGACCCAGGAGACCGTGGTCCTCGAGGACCTCCCATTTATGTCAATAATTTTGGCATTTCTGCTCAAGGTGAAGCCCAGACACACATTCGGTTGAGTTGTTTAGGTTTGGGTTGAACCATAACGCTCTTCCTGCAGGTCCTCCAGGAGATCCTGGCTACAGCGGTGCTCCTGGCGTTCCCGGTGACCAAGGACCCACGGGGTTCCCGGGACTTCCAGGCGAACCTGGACGTATTCTGCCAGGTAACGAATTAAAGAGTCTTCAGTAAACTGGATCCATGTGACTCTTCACCTTTGGACTTTAAAGTACTGCTGCATGCCATATTCTAGAGTCACCAGGACTTCCAGGTCTACCTGGACTACCCGGCCTGGAAGGAGAGAAAGGAAACCCAGGCCCACGGCTTGATGGTCCTGAAGGACTCCCAGGTCTGCCTGGACCACCTGGACCTCCTGGACCTCCTGGACTCCAGGGTCCTCCTGGTGAGTGTGTTGAGCTGCTTGGAAAGCATCTCTTCATTCTGTTGCAGGAGCGAGATATATATTTGTTGTGGAACTGTGGCTATGATCCAGCTCGTCTTCACAGGGAGTTCCTTCTTTCCACAGTAGCAGACGTTTCTGAATTTTTTTCTGGAGTAGAGACCAGTTCTTTCTAAGAAAATAAAAAAAAAACATAACAGCTGTCTGACTTTGCTGTCCTCCAAGGCAGGACCTCTGATCCCTGTGTCATCTATCCTGTCAATCCCAAAGGTCAGTTTACAGCTATCCTAAAGGCAGCCATATTCCTGCAATCGCCATGGCAACACCAAGCCTCTTAAAGCCAGATTAAACGGCCTCTTTCGCTTTTTTATTTTTTATTTTTTTTGCTCTCTGCTGCCCTCTGCAGCGACTAACGGTAAGTGGAGAGTGCAGACAGCTCCTTCCCGGGGAGGGAGTCTCTGTACGCCAGGCTACTGCTCGCTCTTTGGCCACAGGGGTCGCCAGCTGTCAACAACCACGAAGGATTTTACATGGACAAAAAGGACTTTCTTTACCCACAAATTTATACACACATTAAACATAAAGATCCTGTGAATACACCAAATTGTAATTGTAAGCTTTGGTATTTTAGAGGAATAATTGGCCAGACTAACGTCAAATTATAACTGCAAAGAAAAGTGACTGTGTTCCTTTAAGGTCCATGTGAAATCACTGAAGCAGTTCTGCTGTTTTACATTTTAATATGAGGCTGTCATGTGAAAAAGAAAGTGCACAACATTTTTATGTCAGAATGAACGTGTCTGTCTTTGCAGCGTAAAATGAATATTGATGACAATTACATTATAGGCTGCACATTTGGACAGGATATTTTAATAAAAAGTCACTTATTTGGGAGCAAATACACTCAAGATAAACTTCCTCCAGTTATTCCAGAAAAACCCAAAAGTTTCCTGGACACGGGAACCAGCATTCCCAGAGTACCGTCTACAGAACACAGCAAGGGGCTAGACAGAACACATTCTGGACTGAATAGAACCTTCAGGCACTCAGAGACTGGCCTGGAGCTGCTCTGCGGTTCTAGGACTGAAATGTAAACCGGACTATTTCTCCTGAATCTGAGAAGATTGTCATTAAAGGGTAACCAAACAGGGAAGTTGGAGGCTGACTCCGCCCATAGCGGGGAAAATCCAGTCAGAGGGGTGGAGCTAGGGAACAGGACTGTTATCATTACTGGAGCTGCAGGGCGGGACTTAAATGATTTGACCAATCATGAAATTCAAATATAATACCTCGATTCAACCTGTAGGGGGCAGCACACCGGCAGTTTTTGACTATTTTCTAGAATTAAACAAGTTTATTTTAATTCGTCAAAAATTTGACAATGACCAACAAACAGCACCTTTAAACCTCCATTTATAGAGGTCAACAGCCAATAAAACATGGATTTAGAGTTTGGTTACCCTTTAAAGGAATTTCGTATTTATGGTTCTCAGGTGCCATTCAAATCTGGACAGAATCTTTGTTCATCAGGGAACCGGAGCAGAAAGATACTTCTCAAACATCCATGTTTATAGTGGTTTGTCATTATTGTTTTGTTAATGGTAAATTTGTTCCTACAATTTTACCATTGATGTGTCCAATAACATTGTTAACTCTTGTAACGAGAGACCAGAGGGAAGTAAAGGTTTACACATTTCTATTTTACTCTCTTGTCTGTTGCATGTGTGAGATGTAATTCTATGTTTCCACCTTTCAGATCCACCTTTCACCTAACTGGTTTAGCAAAGAAACCGTGTGGTGTGTTAGCATGTTGATACGAACATGTTAGCATGTTTTTGCATCTGAGTATTGCTCCTGAGTTCATAAAATATGAACAACTTTTATTTGCTTTCCATTTTCACAGACAAATGTCTGGTGAAAAAAAAGAAAAAAAATCTATTTTTATAGAGGATAATTAGTCAGGTGAGAAAGTTTACTGACTTTAGCCTAATATCTTTAGAGCTATTGAAGATAATTAACCAAATTTGATAGATATCTTCATTTAAAATTCTTTCAAATAAATGACGACTTTGTTGTAGCATAAATTGGACAATCAGTGTTCATGATTGATATAACAACAATTGAGCAATGTATTTGTTTTTTTGTTTTTTTTACTTCTTAAGACTTTAATCTCTTAGGACACCACATTTTCGTTTATATAACCACAGCAGCTAATTTTTCTGAACTTTAATTTCTTTGTCAGAAAGATGCTAAAGGTTTAAAAGGCATTAAAAGAGTATTAAGTCAGTCTACTAGTACTAAAGTACAAAATACTAAGTACTTTATCCCCAAAGTATTTACTTCTTCAGGCTTCATTTTCACTGTTCAGAATCTTCTGGGGAACATCAGATGTTATCCATCTAGTGTAAATATGTCTGTAAAACAGATGTGAGTTTACTGCTGTTCTGTTTGCAACATAACTACACAGTGTCAAACATGTGATTAAATTCTACTTCATCCTCTTCGGTGTTCCTCTTTATTGTGTCCCGGTGCGTCAAAGCAATTTCTTTTTCACATGACTGCGTTCACATTTCAGTGCCTCTCCGTGTCAGCCTCTCATCTTCCAGCAGCAGCTCCAATCTGATGGAAAATTAAGCAAACTAACCTTTACTGGTTTATCATTTCTTTGCTGATTTCCAAACTCAATAGCTGTCGGGACGGAACGTGAACCTCATTTTGACTGTGAACATGTGTGTGTGTGTAGGCTCTCCTCAGGGTGGCCCTAGTATCCCCGGAGTACCTGGAACACCCGGCGCCAGAGGACCGCCTGGAAACCGAGGGTTCAAAGGCTTCAGAGGTGCGGGCTTCAGGAAATAATTTTGGAAAAGGGGCTAATTTCTTACCAAAACCCTCATTCCTGTCACTGCTTCTGGTTTCTGACTCTCAGTACCTGATTGACTCAGACCCTCTAAGACATGATATGTGTCAAAGTCAAGGCGCGGGGGCCGGATCCGGCCCTCCAGATGATTTTATTTTATTGTTATTAATGGGCTGATTTTATAGTGTGCTAATTTCTAAGTTGTATGATTTTTGACAAAACATATTTTTATTGAGAGTAAAATATTGAAAGTTATTTAATGTTTGAGTCGATTTATTCTGGAATAATATTGAGACTTTTTATGATTCATGATTAGGTTTAAAAGTTACGATTTTAAAGTTTTAAAAATTGGCATTCTGCTAGCTTTTTGGACTGTTTTGGTATTTACTAAGATTTTTTGGCTATTTTGGAGTTTAGCTAATATTTCAGCTACATGCTAGCTGTTTTGGCTAATTTAGGATTTTTCAGTTTTTTTAGGCTAATATTTCAGTTACATGCTAGCTGTTTTGGCAAAACTATTTTTTTGTTGTTTTTGTTTTTTCAGTTTTTTAGGCTAATTTAGCATTTAGCTATTATTTTAGCAGGCTATCAGCTTCAGCATTTTCAGCTATTAGCTGTTTATCCTGTTCAGTCAGTGACCTAAGGTATGTTTTGGATTTGACACCCCTGCCCTAAGAGGGCAAAGATGTGAGCTCACTCAGAAGATGATGTTTTGTTTGTTCGGGATTCACTCAAGTGGTAAAGGGCGTATATTCATTTAGGGCTTTATTACCTTTCTTGATGGCCCAAAGGGCTTTACAGTCACTGGTGTCAACCTGTAACCACCAGGAGCAGTGGGCGGTTTAGCTTCTTGCCTAAGGACACTTCGACACATGGCAGAAACCAAATCTGCGACCTCCCGATCAGAAGCCGACCGCTTTACCACTGCACCTTCGCCCCATTTATGCACAATGGATAAAGAAAAAATCAATTAGAAATGTTTTACTGGGGAGAGCTTAGCATGCACTATGGTCTTATGGAAGAGTGCAGTAAGTGGAAAATGAAACTGGATCTCTTCCTCCAAAGATCATTGGTGCTTAGTTTTAGAAAGGGCGTAAGTTTCCCCATTGAACTCATGTTAGCCAATTTTCTAACTTATTTTTTCATAATTGAAATTATTAATTGTTAAAACATACTCAGCTAAATTGAGATTAGTGCTTACTGCTGTATTTGTAATGTTGTGTTTTCTGCAGGTGACCTTGGGGCTTGTGCCTGTGAGGGAGGGGGCTCCTCAGGGGCACCTGGGTTACCTGGACCTCCTGGACTCAACGGCAGCCCCGGTGCCACTGGAAGGAAGGGGGAACTTGGTGACACGGGATCACCGGGGTTCAGTGGCCGTTCTGGTCCTGATGTGAGTCAGATTTCAGAGGATGGATTGTATCTCTGCTGCTCTGGAGTTTCAGACTTTTAAAAAAATAAAAACTGTTCCTCTCTGCAGGGCCGGCCTGGTAACAGAGGCTTCTCTGGTCCAAAAGGAGAAAAGGGGGAGTCGTATGTAACGCAGGGCTTTCCAATCAAGGGGGATCGTGGAGCCCCTGGACCCCGAGGACCTCTAGGTGAAACTGGAAGACCTGGCAGAGACGGGCTTCCTGGCTTTCCTGGATTCCCGGGAATTCCTGTGAGTATCTGGAAAAAGGTTGACGTTTAAATGTTCACTCTAAGCTTCTCTGCAAGCCCTCCATAGACCTGAAAGGAATTGCTACAATTAATTTATTTGGCGACACATCTTCTATTAATGTTTGTGCGCTCCTATCCCAGGGCGACCCTGGCTTCGGTACAGCTGGAGAAAAGGGATTCTTGGGCTTCCCGGGAAGCAAAGGTCGTCCTGGAGGCCCTGGGGAGCCTGGCATTGGCTATGTAGGGCTGCCTGGCTTGCGGGGTGAGCCTGGAGACCAAGGTTTTTCTGGGCTGCCTGGGCCACCAGGTTTACCTGGACCAAGAGGTAAGTGACTGAGGTAACTCAGGGTAGGGTGGGACTGGGGTATGTGAGAAGTTTCTGTGGTTATGTTCTTTTTTAGAGCACAATGACAGATACATCCTAAACAGGGCAACAGTGTCCAAGACTTGTGTTTCACAGTTGCCATAGCAACCCCACCCGAACACGGTTGAACCGACAGAAAGAGCCAGCGCTCCTCATGGCTGCAGCAGCCGGACCGGACAGAGTTGGTTTTCCTCTGCAGCTTCCTGCATCCTAACTCCACGATTAATGTTCTCCATTAATGTGCTTCTGCTCTGCTGCAGCAGTGATTCATAAACCGCTTTAGGGCTTGATTGATTCACAGTTACCAGAATTGATTCACTGACATGTGCAACAGTTCATGTGCTTTTTTAGTCTCAGGCAAAGTGAGAGGGTTTACTGTAACAGCAAATCTTGAATCCCAAACAGAACAAAACAGTTTGGAAACCAAACGCTTTTAGAGAGATGATGAGGCAAAGAGATTTATGTTTTTCCCTTTTCTTTATCCACACTGGAGAGGGGGTTTGAAGGTTCTAGTAGTACAGAGGTCTTTTAGAGAGACTCTTTTGTGGAACTGTACTATACCATTTTGCTTTGAGGAAGCTTCTGGAGAAATGCCACTGAAAGTCTACAACAGAATACAGAGAGAGAAGCTGTGGTTTGGATGAGAAAGTCTAGAGTGAAAGAGAATTAGATTTTGGTAAAGGATCATGATGTTTGCAGATGACATTGTGATCTATAGTGCGTGCAGAGAGCAAGTGGAGGAACATCTAGTGAGGTAAGGGTTTGCTCTGGAAAGGAAAGGAATGAAGGTAAGCTTCAATATGACAGAGTATCTGTGTGTAACTCGAGAGGAACGGTCAGTTTACAGGAAGCAGAGGGGGAGCAGGCGGTGGACTTTAAGGACTTAGAGTCAATCGTCCAGAACTAGAGTTGGAGAGGTGTATACAAGCAGGTTGAATTCGGTGGAGGATGATTTCATGTGTGACCAAAGAGTTTCAACAAGTTTGTGGTGAGAGCAGCTATGTTACTGGTTTAGAGACCAAGACAGAGGTAGCAGAGATGAAGATGGTTCTCTTTGGGAGTGACCAGAATGGATAGGTTCAAGAATTAATCCATCAGAGGAACAGATTATTGTAGATGTTTTGGAAATAAATACACTGCATCAGATTGAGATGATTTGAAAAAGTTCCTTGACGCCTCCTTGAGGAAGTGTTCCAGGTATGTCCCACTGGACGTAGACCCCAGGGTCTATGTCTCTCGGCTGGTCTGGGAACGCCTTAGAGTTTCTCCAGTGGAGCTGGAGGAAGTGAACGGAGAGAGGAAAGTCTGGGCTTCTCTGCTTAGACTGCGACCCGGTCCCAGATGAACAGAAGAAGATAAATGAACAAGTTTAGAGAAAGAACAGTGATGATGTTGGAAGAGGTCAAGAGGAAGACCAAAGAGGAGGATAGTGGTTTGTGTGAACGAGGAGGATGCAGATGATAGGATTAGATGGAGGCAACACCCAAAAGTAGCAACCGAAAGACTAAGATATTATTGGTTTACCTCAAGGCCTCAAGGGCCACAGTGTCTACAGGACATCCAGATATCCAAGTCCTACTCCTGACAGATTACCTGGTTCAGGTGTGTCCAGGCAATTAGAACATCCCAGAGCAGGGTATGTTGGAGAACATGCAGGAATCCGGCCCTCGAGGCCTGGAGTTGCCTATCCCTGGTTTACACAGATAGAAGTCGTATCGATATTTATAGATTAAAGTAATAATATCGACTGCAGCAGGCTAGCTTAAAATTTAAAGCAAAATCTTTGAAGAAAGTCGTTAACTAAAAAATAAAACTTTTTTTTTGTACTCACCCTCTCCTTTCCGAGACTAAATAACACCTGAACTATGACGCTAATGCTGACTGATTTTTGCTTATACATTAGGGTTATTGCCTCTCAGGGAGGAAAAAAAAACAGGAGAGAATTTGTGTTTCTTCTCTCCTCTCCCTGACGGAAATAACCCGATCGAGCAGTCTGGCTCTGATCCAGCGTGCTTCTGCTTTAACTCCATTAATTCACTGATTCAGTTGATTTGTTTGATGAAAACAAAGACTTTACAGGCGCATGCAAATGATCCTGACTGGCTTTGTATGCTGCCCCCCCTCCCCTCCACCTCTGTGTCCGTCTCCTTCCCCCGTCTCCATCCACCATCCCCGTGTCCGTCACCTTCCCTGTGCATGTCTATCTGTCCAGGTGAAAGCGCCTGTGGACGGGTTAATGACGCCGAAACGGGAACGGGTGGGTAACTAACATTCTCAACCTCCCCATCAGAGCAGCAGGCTGGATGGGCGTTAGTTAAGTCTGTCGCAGCGTTCAGGGTCGCTGCGACAGTGGAGTCAAATCCAATAAACCTTTATTCGTAGAGCTTTCATCATGCAAATTTTCTGCAGATCAGACTTCTAAAGTAGAGAAAAAAAAAAGGATCAGATACAAACTTAGACAAGAACAAGCTAGATTGATGTTCACAAAACTTTCCACGTATGCCGCCAGTTTTTTAGCTGAGTCAGCAGATTTTTTGCAACAGTTTTTTCTTTACCATGACCACAATATTAACATTGTCATATTGTATTTTATATTGTTTTGTTCAGATTGAGGTGGTAAAACCATACATACCCTTTTACAACATTCCGATATAAGAGACCTTTCCCATTTTTCGTGAAAAGATGAAAATAGCCAAATCTCACACTTTGCCACAAAATGGCCGCCAAGCCATGGGTTGTATGGCCATCCCATAATAATTTCAAAGGTATCTGGAACCAGTTTTAGAGACCAGAGCAAACGGCACCTGAGGATGTGAGGGCTCCAGTGAGATGTGAATCATTTGCTCCTGAAGGTGGGTGGAAGCTTTTATAATAGTTGTGAGTCTGCAAAGGGGCTGTGCCCCCACTGCCCTCCCTCACAACAGCCACAGTGCTGATCCTGCTGAAGCTGCTAAAACCTCTGCTTGCCTGTGGACTCAGGCCTTTCCAGCGTTTGAGCCGCTTTTTCATGCCATGGAGATCCTACTAACAACATCCCGTCGCTGCCACAAAAAAAATCAGGTTTAACCCACATTAACCCAAATCAAAGCCTGAATTCCAGACACTCACTGTTAAATTACCACTCGTTTTCTCTGGGGTTTAAGTTTTTTCCAGCTATTGAGGTTTAGAATAGTGAGGTTCAACAAAGTTGGTTCACCAGCAGCAAAGGAGTAACAACGACAGGAGAGGACTTCAGGTTTCATGTTGATCTGCAGTTAGCCTGTCTTTATCTGTGAATCTGTTAAGGTTGTTCCAAAGCTCTGTGTGTATTCCTGAATTTGAACCTGTCTGCGGCCCCTAGGTGACTTGTTGCCCTGCAGCATACCTGGACAAGCCGGAGAGCCTGGGATTCCTGGCTCACCTGGACGCCCAGGTAAAGCAGAGGAGAGTTCGTCCTGGTTTTATTATAAAATATGTTAGTACAGCTCTAAAACATGAAAATGTTAAAGCAAAAGCTAAATTTTGGGGTCAGGGTTAACTGTTCTGAAATCCAAAGATAACATCTCACATAAAGAGGTCCAGAGTTACACCTTGCTGTCTCTGTTAGGCATAAAGGGTCAGCCGGGT